>NC_142189.1:1305000-1310000 GCF_026936395.1 Plectropomus leopardus | reverse complement strand
TTTGTTGTTGGGATTTATGATTGATGAGTGTGACAGGAAGTAAAGGAACTGTGTGAGATCCTGTTGTTGCTGTTCGTTTGAGTCACGTTTCAGATTTGTACATTCGGTAAAGAGAAAGGTCACGGTCGCGTTTGGCCGAGCGCGGAGCAAAGAATCGGAAACGGCAGGTTCAGATCGAAAAAAATGAGAAATTCAAAGTCAGTTAGGTCAGTTAAGTCAGTTGGTTTGATCCAATGTTCTTGGGCATTTTAGCCCCAATTTAGTCGAATATTTTCTTTTACTTTAGCCCTGGTTTGGTCCAGTATGCCTTGGTGTTTCATTTATTTTATTTTTACGGACAGCACACATTAACATCAAGGGTTTTTAGCCCTGGTTTGGTCCAATATTCTCTTTTTACTTTAGCTCTGATTTGGTCCAGTGTGCCTCAGAGTTTTAGTTATTTAATTTATTTTTAAGGACAACACATTAATTAACATTCCTGTAAATGTGCCAGTGTTAGCCAGCTGGCTAATTTTCAACAGCAGTCCTTTGGCAAGGTGCTTTGAAACCTATAAAATGATGAGATTCACAGAATAAAGACGGCAGCGGGACACCATAAAGACAGCGACAGCTAATTGAAATTCTCAAGACAGATCACAAACCATTCAAAGCAACAAGAAACAGCAGAACATCAGTGCAACAAAATAACAAAGCAACAACAGATATTGTTGGGGGCAGCTGAGCATCACATGCAGAGCTGCAGGTCTTTCAGACACACATTTACAGACATTTGGGGGCTGCAAACCAAAGTTTTTAGCCCTGACTTGGTCCAATATTATTTGTCTTTTTAGCCCTGGTTTGGTCCAAAATGATTTTCGTTTTTATCCCTGTTTGGTCCGATATTCCTTGGGTTTTTAGCTCTGATTTAGACCACTATTCTTTGGGTTTTTAGCTCTGATTTAGACCACTATTCTTTGGGTTTTTAGCTCTGATTTAGACCACTATTCTTTGGGTTTTTAGCTCTGATTTAGACCACTATTCTTTGGGTTTTTAGCCCTGGTTTGGTTCACTATTCTTTGGGTTTTTATGTCCAGTTTGGTCCAAAATGATTTGGGTTTTTAGGTTAGATTTGGTCAAATATTGTTTAGGATTTTAGTCCTGGTTTGGTCTAATTTGCCTTTGTGTTTTTCCCTTAGTTTGTTCAAATATTCTGTTATGTTTTTGTCCAGTTTTCTCTGCTGTTTTAGCCTTAATTTGGTTAATATTTCCTTCTGTATAATCCCTGATTGGGTCTAGTTGTCTGGTTTGGTTCAGTAATCACTCTCATTTCTTTTCTCCAGTATCGTTTGTTGGTTTAGCCCTGGTTCACTGGTATTTTTGGCCTAAAACTTTAATGTTTTATCCTGGGTTTAGTTGAATATTTTGTGGCGTTTAAGCTCCAGTCTCTCTCTTTTAGCCCCAGTTTTGTCCAGTATTGTTAGGTATTTTACCCCTGATACTCTGATGTTTCATCCTATATTCTTAGTTGTGTATTTTGTTTTGTTTCCACCATCTAAGAATCAGAGGGCATCAGACAGGGTGACTGATCGCGGGGTGAACGGTGTCAGAAACACTTCTAAGCGCACAGATGCAGTCTGGCTCCTTTATTTATAGAACTGAAGCTAAATCAGAGATTCAAAATGATTTTCTGTCTAAAGTTAAAAAACACAGTCGCCTGTTTGTTTCTTCCGTGTCTCTTGTCTGGTTTGACGATGATGTTTCCGAAGAGGAAATCACTCATCAACTTTCAGTTTAATAAGGAACTCTTAACTCTAACACACAGAAAGACGAGCCGTCACGGCAGAGTAACGCGACACCGCAGCTTTGTTTTCTGTGTTTCCTGGAACGAGGAACTTTAAAAATACCCGACCAGGCTTCAAACTCAGCTTCATCATTACATGTCGTTAGTGTTATATCAATAATCATCATGTCGGTGCTTGTAAATGCTCACAGCGCTGCTGAAATCATCCAAAGTCTTACACAACAGAGTGTGAAGTCCAGGATTTTAGTGCCAATATTTAGATTTAGTCCTGGTTTGGTCTCAGAATTTTTTATTTTTTTTTACTTTTGTCCAATGGGGCATTTGGCATTTTAGCCTTCAGTAATCCAGTATTATTTGGTATTTGAGTCCTGGTTTTGGTATTTAAGACCTGGTTTTGTCCAGTATGTTTTGGTATTTGAGTCCTGGTTTTGTCCAGTATTATTTGGTATTTAAACCCTGGTTTTGTCCAGTATTATTTGGTATTTGAGTCCTGGTTTTGTCCAATATTCATTGGTATATTAACCCTGATGTTGTCCGATATTCTCTGGTGCAGTAGTCCTGGTATGGTCAAATATTTTGGCATTTTATTCCCAGTTTTTTTCAATATTCGTTGGTATTTTCTTGGTTTTGTCCAATACTTTTTGGTATTTTAACCCTGGTTTTGTCCAGTACCTTTTGGTATTCCTCCAGTTTTCTCTTGTATTTTTGTTCCAGTGTGGTCCAGTACGTGATCTTTGGCCTGAGATAGCGCTGGTTCAGGTACAGTAAACAGTCCGCCAGGTAGCCACACATGCAGCTCATAACAGAGCAGACAGACGGTGTTTAAAGCTCCACGCGACAGTGACCATCAGCTTTAGGAAATCACTGATTCTTTTTTCTTTTTTCCTTCTCTTTTTATTAAATGTATCCTTCAAACCGACCAAAAATATAACTGGACTAAATGTTGGACCAAATATTTAGATATTTTGTGGAGGAAACGAGGAAAAGGGAAGGAACACGTAAACAAAGAGACAAAGAGATAAACAGTGACAGACTGTTGGAGAGTTGCTGAATTCCCCTGATCGCTGACACACACACACACACACACACACACACACACACACACACACACACACACACACACACACACACACACACACAAAGAAACAGTGATTTGATGTTTCATATGAAGAACACATAAACCCCAGAGACTGGAGGAGCTGAGGGGATTTGAAGTCTTTGTGTCTGTAAACTCTGTGAGGCTGTTGGGAAAACAGAAAGCCCAGAGCTCAGACTCTCTCTCTCACACACACACACACACACACACACACACACACACACACACACACACACACACAATAAACACAGTAGAAAAAACTAGAATCGTAAAGGATCAGACTGTACTCAGTGTATTTCCTGCAGTTGTTGAGACATGCATTAAACCCAGCAGCATTCGTGGTCACATGACCTCATTTTGCGGCCGATTTGCAGTTACAGTTTTCATCGGTGGTGAAGGAAGTATTCAGATTCTTTACTGCAGTAAAAGTACTAATATCACACTAGAGATGGGGATTGAAACCCAATACCATTGAGGGCCCAGTTCCGCTTTTTTAAAAACCCAAAAATCAACAACATCTGAGTCAAGTCGTTTAAATCCAATCACCAAATAACAGAAAAGTATCGATACTGACATTGGATCGTCAAGGACTCTCGATAATGGTGTATCGCACTGTGAAAATACTACATACAGTAAAGTAAAAGCCAGTATGTTGGAGTAAAATGTTTTTGGGTGAATCTTCCTTTTGTCACTTTTCTGCCGCAGATGTTTGAGTTTGAGCTACAGCAATGCATCATGGTCCATAAAATCATCATGTGTTTACAGATGGGCTGTCCTGTCAGCACGATGTAGCATCTCCAAAAACTGAAATGAAAATCTCAAATTATTAGAATATTTCCAAAAAGTGGTTTACAAAACAGAAAAGTCTGTTCATAAATATCCTCAAAAGTGTTTTTGGCTCCTTTAATGTAATAACCGCATCAGCGTGGCGCCGCGGCGTCTTTGTTGCTGTTTGTGTTTTTAGTTGCTCGTCTTTGTTGCTGTTTGTGTTTTTAGTTGCTCGTCTTTGTTGCTGGTTGTGTTTTTAGTTGCTCGTCTTTGTTGCTGGTTGTGTGTTTATTTGCTCGTCTTTGTTGCTGGTTGTGTGTTTATTTGCTCGTCTTTGTTGCTGGTTGTGTGTTTAGTTGCATGTCTTTGTTGCTGGTTGTGTTTTTATTTGCTCATCTTTGTTGCTGGTTGTGTGTTTATTTGCTCGTCTTTGTTGCTGGTTGTGTGTTTAGTTGCTCGTCTTTGTTGCTGGTTGTGTGTTTAGTTGCATGTCTTTGTTGCTGGTTGTGTTTTTAGTTGCTCGTCTTTGTTGCTGGTTGTGTTTTTAGTTGCTCGTCTTTGTTGCTGGTTGTGTTTTTAGTTGCTCGTCTTTGTTGCTGGTTGTGTTTTTATTTGCTCGTCTTTGTTGCTGGTTGTGTGTTTATTTGCTCGTCTTTGTTGCTGGTTGTGTTTTTAGTTGCTCGTGTTTGTTGCTGGTTGTGTTTTTAGTTGCTCGTCTTTGTTGCTGTTTGTGTTTTTAGTTGCTCGTCTTTGTTGCTGTTTGTGTTTTTAGTTGCTCGTCTTTGTTGCTGGTTGTGTTTTTAGTTGCTCGTGTTTGTTGCTGGTTGTGTGGTTAGTTGCATGTCTTTGTTGCTGGTTGTGTTTTTAGTTGCTCGTCTTTGTTGCTGTTTGTGTTTTTATTTGCTCGTCCTTTGTTGCTGGTTGTGTTTTTATTTGCTCGTCTTTGTTGCTGGTTGTGTTTTTAGTTGCTCGTCCTTTGTTGCTGGTTGTGTTTTAGTTGCTCGCTCTTTGTTGCTGGTTGTGTTTTTAGTTGCTCGTCTTTGTTGCTGGTTGTGTTTTTAGTTGCTCGTCTTTGTTGCTGGTTGTGTTTTTAGTTGCTCGTCTTTGTTGCTGGTTGTGTTTTTATTTGCTCGTCTTTGTTGCTGGTTGTGTGTTTATTTGCTCGTCTTTGTTGCTGGTTGTGTTTTTAGTTGCTCGTGTTTGTTGCTGGTTGTGTTTTTAGTTGCTTGTCTTTGTTGCTGTTTGTGTTTTATTTGCTCGTCTTTGTTGCTGGTTGTGTTTTTAGTTGCTCGTCTTTGTTGCTGGTTGTGTTTTTAGTTGCTTGTCTTTGTTGCTGGTTGTGTGTTTAGTTGCATG
>NC_142189.1:1060000-1115000 GCF_026936395.1 Plectropomus leopardus | reverse complement strand
GCTCTGTGTGAACACACTGTGTGTGTGTGTGTGTGTGTGTGAATGCTCTGTATATACGCTCTGTGTGAACGCTGAGCCTTTTGGGGACATTTCTAAGACTTCAGAACATTTCCAGGATTTTAGGATATTTCTAAGACTTCAGAGTTTTCATAGGACTTCAGGATGTTTCTTGGGTTTTTGGACATTTCTAGTATTTTAGTGTTTTTCTTGAATTTTAGGACGTTTCTATGATTTTAGCACATTTTTAGAATTTCAGGACATTTTTAGGATTTTAGGACATTTCTAGAATTTTTTTGGACATTTTTAGCTTTTGGGGGACATTTCTAGGACTTCAGGACATTTCTTGGATTTTAGGATATTTCTACGATCTTTATGACATAGGACGTTTATAGGATTTAAGGATGTTTTATGGATTAAAGGATGTTTCTTGGATTTTAAGGACATTTCTAGTATTTTAGGACATCAGTGTCTCAGCTGTGTCCTCTGTGGGGGATCCTCCTGTGGCTCTTTTTTAGATCAACAAGCTCTATGCTGATGCTGTTTTATGTCTCTGACACCTGATGGAGACTAAAAGGACAAAAACAAAACTGTCGATCACTTTATTGTTAGTGTTTTTTAGTTGGGAGTTTTAGGGGCCAGATTTGGCCCTCGGGCAGTAAAGTGAATATCACCGGTCTGCCGATAATCGTGGAGCTCCAGAGTTTCCTGCAGTGCCTCTGAACTCAGACTTAACCGTTGAACTCCACCGAGTTGAAATAAAAATAGATTTCTTTATCAGCAGTTGCACTTTCCTGAGAAATAAAACTGAAAATAACTGAGAGTTCTGTTCCTAAAAAATGAAAACTCTCCAATGCAAAGCAAAATGCAAAGCATGGACCCTGAGCCATAGACACACTCAAATAAATAGAGTCATTTTAGCATGTACACAGCAGCATAATTCACACCTGACTGACTGAGTTAATCCTTTGAAACCTTTGAACTCTGAGCAAATTGGTTTGATTTCTTTCAAAAATATGGGAAAAATGCAATTAGCAACTTGGAAAAATATGTCCGGCAAACTGCAAGAAAGTAGTTGGGTTTTTTTACAAAGCTAGAGAGAAAAATTTAGAGAGAGAGCTTTATTTCTAAATATCATAGTTGTACAATTAAAATTATTTTACAGAATTATTATAATCTTTAAGCAGATTTATCCGTTTTTCATTTATTTTTTCTTTCTTTGTTTTATTTTTTTATTTTTTGCTAATTTTCTTGTAATTTTCTTGTACTATTTTGAGCACAAAACTGCCAGTGGACGAACAGCTGCAGCTCTCTCTCAGCGCCGGATCAGATCTCCGCAGCGTTTGTAAACGTCCCTGATGTTCGCTGGCGATCAGTTTCTGCGGTTTCAGATCTGCATTTTTAAGGTCTGTTCACCAGCAGCCGTGATTCGTCAGAGGAAACGGACCCAGAGACAAAACAGGAAGTGAGACGAGGGAGGGATGAAGAGTTTCACAAGATCATTTTAATGTGAAAAACCCTCCACACAGTCAGGTTTTACCTGAAGAAAGATCACGGCGTCATTAACCCTTTACGTCATTTTAGGGGTTAAAAATGATCCGCCACTATGTTTAACAGCAAAGAAAAAAAACCTAAATTAACAACTTGCCAAACACTGCCTTCATTCATATTTCCATGAAAGCTGCACACTAACAGGGTAATATTACTTTATTATAATATAATAAACCATGTTGCTAAAGACCTTTATTGCTCCCTATAATTAAAAGCATTCAAAACTATTTTTTGCACATTTCTTCTACTTTCTCAGGCTGCACGAGTGATAGATCACGCTAAAATAATGTCGACACCTGTGGAGTACGTGGATTTTTTTCTTCATGTCACTCTATTTTCAGTGTGATTGTATTTTTTTATTTTTCGTTAGTTTACTTCTTTTTTTGCTGCCAGTTCTCATTTTCAATTCTCCGTCACTTTTTTGTCATTGGAAGAAACTGACACTGAAAAGAAAGACATGACAAATAAAAGAATCAAAAGACTGCCGTGGAAAAAAAACATAACAATAATAATTATTATTATTATTACTGATGATTATCATTATTAATTATCACCATCATCAATATTAGTATCATTATTATTATTATTATAATTACTGCTGTTCTTGTTAAAAAATATTATTATTAGAATAATAAACCTCTATTTTAGTAGAGAAAATAATTCTGACTGGTGTTTTGTAATGAAAACGAGCAGATTACATCGATATTTCTGCACTGTGAAGAGGGAAACCCTCGATATGCAGAGTGTGTGATGATTGACAGGTTGCTCTTCATGCAAAATAGATTTGGGGGTTTAAAATTCAATCAAGCTGCTTGACAACAAAGAGCTAAACAACACAAAGGGTTAAAATCGCTGAGAGGGTTCATCCTCTGCAGAGCAGGAACGAACCATGACGCAGAGGAAAGGAGGCAGAGTGACGGCCGACGGCGGGTTTATGACCGCGCTCTACGTCCTGTGAGTCGCTCTATCGCTCTGTATATCGTGTGAGAACAGCTGCTCTGTGATCTGTGAGGACGCCGTGACCTCTGACCTTTGACCTCTGACCTCTGACCCCGGCTGCCCGAGAGTCTCCAGCCTTTAAACTGAAGCTGATGAATGAATGAGGAGCCGCTCGGATCCCGGCAGGCCGACGGCTCGCTGACTCGTACAATGTGAGGAAGTGAAAGAATCTCAAGGACTGTTACACAACAACACAGAGGAGCAGCGGCTTAGTCAGCTCACACACACACATATACACACACACACACACACACACACACACACACACACACACACACACACACACACACACACACAGAGTTCATTACCTCTGCTGATTCGTTGTTTCTCTCCTGACAGGATCCCGGGCGTGTCGATGACGCTGATGCTCTGAAGAACCTGATTGGGCATCTGAGAGCAGATAAACCTGCACACACACATGCACGCACGCACGCACACATGCACGCACGCACGCACACATGCACGCACGCACGCGCGCACACACACACACACACACACACACACACACACACACACACACACACACACACACACACAGGAGAGAGTGAGAGAGGTGTTTCAGACTGTTAAGTCTCCTTTTTTAGGTTTTTGCTCCTAAACTAAGCTCACTTCATCCTAACTGAAGCGCTCAGGGTTTTTTCATATTTGGTACTTTTGATTCATACCGTGCACCCGAAAAATGTTCGGTCAGTTGGTGTTCACACTGAACTTGGCTGCACATGAACTATACTACTATGAAAGGATATGAGTCAGCAACCTGCTCGGTATGAGCAACTGTGACAGTTCGCAACTCATTTTCTCTTCTGGGAGTGAAATTATCATTTCAGTATTTCATCGTGTCGTTACCTGCTGCTTTTTAATCACCTCTAACAGCTTTGGTACATTTAACTTAGCTTGCTTTTATTGTGGTTATTTTTTATCTTATTTTATCCTTGTATAATATCTGCTATTTTATATCTGCTATTATTTATTTCACTTTTATCCTTAAGCATGAGCATTGCAATTGTTTTATTTTTATCCTCCTTGTCATTGATTTTTTTCTTTTTCTTATTTTATCCTTGAGATATTAAACTGCTTTTTTGGTGCGATATTATACTGTGCAAATATAGCGCATGTAGATGCAGCAGTCTGCAGCTATATTTTTGCAATATTTTTCTATTTTTTCGAAGCACAACTTTCCTACAATAGAGAAGCACTTATCAATATCTGGAAAAGTTGTGGAGTTTGGACTGAATGCAGCAGACCACGAGAGGATCTCTACCAACGGCCGAGCGGCCAGTCAGACCAGGGGGGAGAAACAAACCGGCATCAGGAGGATAAGATGCGATCGAGGCTCAGCAACAAATCTACACATACACGTGGTTAACCCCTAACATCCCAGATCTAGCTGTTTTGCTGGATGGGTGGACCTTGTTTAGAGCCAACAGGACACAAGAGACTGAAGCAAATTCAAAAAAAAGTAAAATTTGTATTTTGCCAACAGCAGCAACCGGATGTTTTTTTTCTTAGTAGCTGATGATTTTAATCAACTCATACTTCATCTGCAAAGATGTAGCAGCATCAAGGACAAATGTAATTTTGTTTTTGAAACTTTGTTTAAAAATATGATTCATGAATCTAACTTGTACCTTGTATTATTTTGATCGCAGAGGCTGGTGAAGGCCATGTAACTTTCCCTCCTCAGCTGTAGGTGACATCTACTCCGTGTCCTCAGCACAGACTGTCTTTTGCTCTGTCTGAATGTCTCACCTCGCTCTAGTGTTTGTCTCTATAGTACGACTGTGACTGCAGCTCTGTTCGTACTGTAGTTCCCTCTGGGGACAATAAAGCGTATCATGATCTTGAAGACCACCTTTCAGCTCCGTGCTCGAGTACGGGACACTGTGTTCACACTGATCGATCCAACAGGACGTGTGTGTGTGTGTGTTTGTGTGTGTGTGTGTGTGTGTTTACGACCTCTCCGTCACCTCGTCATAAATATAAAGTTTAAAGATAAATTTAGCCGACTGACCCGCCGCGCCGACACGTGGTGACGCACACACACTTCCCCCTGGAAACAATAACTTACTGAGGTTCCTCCATCACACCCGTGTGAGATGGGATTCCTGGTTAAAGGAATGCCTCAACTACACACACACACACACACACACACACACACACACACACACACACACACACACACACACAGAAACAGTGGGAGGGTCGACTGTCCGTGCACTTCCTGCTGCCACTCTAACAAATATTTCTGGACAGAGGAAATATTTTTGGACCAAAGTGTTTTCAACTAAATTTAAAACCTCGCTACAAAGCCTGAGCGTGTGTGTGCATGTGTGTGTGCATGTGCATGCATGTTTGTGTGTGTGTGTGTGTGTGTGTGTGTGTGTATGTGTGTGTGCATGTGTGTGTGTTTACATGTCAGTCAGGAGTGGAGAGGTCATTTCCTGCGTTTTGAATGTTTTGAGGAAAGCAGTGACAGGAGGGTGAGGAGCTGCCTGTGTGTGTGTGTGTGTGTGTGTGTGTGTGTGTGTGTGTGTGTGTGTGTGTGTGTTTACCTGTTGAGGAAGGAGTTTCCGAACGCGTTGAGCTTCCTGAAGGGTTTCTTGGGGTCGACCACCAGAGCGTTGCCAGGGACGACGCCCTCGTTCTCTCCGTACATCACGGCGATGAAGCCGTCGGTGGTCGGCTCCGGACCGATACGCATCCCCGGAAAATCCTGCTCCAACAGGTACCTGACAGGACAGAGACAGAGAGACAGACAGAGGGTTAGTGGAGGACAGCAAGTGTCCTCTCCACCTCCTCACATATTTCCCACGTATCCTTTCATCCGAGCGCCGAGCGATCACACGGTTTCCCTCATCAAAGAAAAGTGAGAGAGGAAGGAAGCGATGGAGGACGACTGCGGCGTCTCTGTCTTCTCACTTCCTGTTGTCGCAGCCAAAATGGACATCAAAGACACAAAAGCCAGGGTGGAGACAGAGACCGTTATTATCCTTCAGCGTGTTTACTGTCGCAAATCGTCGCTCTGCGACCGTCGACATGTTTCCACTCAGCAGCTAGGATTTTCACCAAAGTTATCAGCTGTACTTTTTTTTCAAAACTTTTTTTTTCTCATTTCACTTCACTACGGAAAAATCCATTAAAGTTATTATTATTATTCTTTTAATAATTAAATCTTTTCTGTATTTATTGTTTGTTTGTTTATTTATTTATTTATCTAACCAGGAATATTCCCACAGAGATTCAGAATCTCTCTACTGAGGAAATTTCTCTAAAAAAGAACGAGTAAACTAAAAAGTTAAAACAAAAAGCATAAAAATTCACACACAAGCGACAAACTTAAACGGTCAGTTAGCAGCGCTCAGGAGCCGAACATTCAGTGTCCAAACGGTCCTGAATGCTGTTTCTAAAATCTCCAGTTAATCTCAGGTCCAGTTTAACGTGAAGATACATACATACATACAGAGTAAAACACATGAACAAGAGGTTGAAATCAGGAAAACAATTATAAAGCACGGAAAGCAAGTGATCACGTGTCCACGACTGTCTGCATGTGTGGACCAATCAGAGAGCGCAACTTCAACCGTCAACTCTGCTGGTTTCACTTCACCTCCACCAAAGAAGAAGAGCGAAATATGTCGACTCTGCAAATTACTGGCGACTTAAAGCATTCTTTTCAGTTCCCATGATTCATAGCATTCCTCGGGGCAGGGTGGGGCCTCGGTACTGGGACACGGACACACACACACACACCCACACACACACACACACACACACACACACACACACACACACACACACACACACACACACACACACACACACACACACACACAGCAGTAACGTTTACTCTGCAGCTCGTGTTGGACGTAAACTGATTGCAGGTCAGTTCTGCTGGTTGTGTTTGCTGCCAAAACGTTGGACTGTTTGTATCTAATATGCACACACACACACACACACACACACACACACACACACACACACACACACTCACTCCCTCTCTGCAGACATGAGATAAGCTGAGTGTAACTGCAGTGTGATGACCTCAGCTCTCAGTCAGTTTTTCCTTCCAGGCCACCGTACATTCACATTCAGCCTGTTGGAGATCAATAATCCTTCACAGTCAACGTGTCGTCACCACGATATTTTTTTCAGCTCACGGATCAACATGTGGTCCTTCAGCAGAGACCAAACTGCTGCCTAAAGCTGCGTTCAGTGACACTCAGCTCAGCTCCTACAATAAGTCTAAAATACACTGTGGAAACTAAATAGTTACATTCAGACTGTTCAGGTCAAAAAATGCTCCACTGAAACCCATTCAAACTGACATTTTGACTGGTTTTACGAACAACGATTCGCAAAACTTACTAATACTAAATATAATTTCACTTTTAATAACTGCGCCAAATTATCTCTTATTAACAGTTTAAACTTTAAAGAGTTCTGCTTTCGATCTGCAGTTAACGTGCTGCTGCACAGACTGTATGAGGCTGCAACCGAGGAGCTCACAGGTGATCGAGACAAACTGACAGAGTCTGAGCAGGTCACAGCTCGCCTCCGCTGTCAGCGATCCAGCTGAAAACCGGCTCTACCTCCACTCTGCAGAGCTGCACGACGCAACACACATGCAGCTATGCACCATCACCTGTAGCCCTGCACGGCGGCGTGTCCCGCTGCACGGCGGCGTGTCCCGCTGCACGGCGGCGTGTCCCGCTGCACGGCGGCGTGTCCCGCTGCACGGCGGCGTGTCCCGCTGCACGGCGGCGTGTCCCGCTGCTGTCAAGAGTTATCAGCAGCTTCAGGTGACTGAGCACTGATAACAAAATCAACAAACCTGCTCCATTAATGTTTCATCAGCCGAATTGACCTCAACACCTGGTTCATTTGTTTGATATCTTAAATTAAGTGCTACCTCCTGTATGTATTAGTTGCAAAGCAAAACAAGTTTAAATCTGAAGATTTTCAAAAGACATTTGGCTTTAACATTCTGGTAAAGAGAAACATATTCTGTTTATGATGATTTAAAACAAAAAAACCCTCAAATTCACACATTCACACAAGATTCTGGAAGCAGAAAATGTTTGACAGGTTTGCTTTTTTAAACACCGCAGTGATTCAGTGATTAAAGTTTAATATACATTTTTGCTTTGAAAAAAATATCAGTGATTAACTGATTAAGGCTGAACATGTAAAGACCCTTAAAGAAAGTCAAACCAAACCCCACTGAAAAATCTGCCAATTTAAGCATCCTAACTATTTTTATCCATAAAAGCTGCATGTTGGACTCACGACCTCAGTTTGTTTAATCCTGTCTGTTTTCTGCCTGGAGGCCGACACGTCGTCACGAGTTAAAGAGCTGATCAACACACTGCTGCCCCTCACACTCTCTCTCTCTCTCTCTCTCTCACACACACACACACACACACACACTCCTATATATGCAGGGAAATCTCACTCTTACACAGATATTTGTAGCTACAACATTAAAATTGCTGGTTATCGTCGTGTCTCATCGCCCTGTTTTCTTCACGGCTCTGTTCACTATCACACATCGCTTTATTAACGCTCAGCTCAACATTTCCTCATCAGCTCAATCAGAGCGGTGACATCACATCCTGTTGTGACGCTGCGGGCGGGAAATGTTATTATTGACTGAAGGTCGGCCTGAGCTCAGAGGAAACATGAATGCATATTGTATTGTGCTGTTTTGTGCTTTTTAAATGAACTGACTTATCAAGCGACAATAAACGCACAAAAAAATCAATCATCGATTAACTGATTGAACATCTTTGGGTCTTCGGTGTCAGGACACCTTCAGGAAACAATGCCAGACTTCATCTGAAAATGTCATGATTTAAAGCTCTCTTGCTTAATCGCAAACGCACGCACAATTTTGAAATGTTCACAGAAATCGAACAAATGGATCCAGTGTTTTGGGTCATCTTTTGTAATATAAATTCACCGAGCAGCTCTGCTAAAGACAGCAAAATGTTTTAGTTTGTTGGTCCATTGTTGTTACGTCTCATCAGCAAAATGTCATAAAAAGTCATAAATCAAATGTAAGTAAAACTATAAAACTCACCCAGGTTGTCTTTCTATGATATTACAGTAGAAGTTAAATTGCCAAAGTTAACTGAACAGTTTCCTCTGCAGCAGCTGCTCCTCAATCAATCAATGTGATCTGATCAGCTCTGACCGGGTCAACAGTTTAACCCTTTAGGGCCCGCTTTAATGTCACACAAAGTCGTCCTGCTCTGCGCACAAAATGCACTTTTCAAAACCAAGCTTTAAAAAAACATTATACATTGAAATTATTTTCTACTTTCATTGAGTTAATTTTTTAAAAATAAAATAAATATCAAATATTCATTATTTTTCAGAATATTAACCCTTTAAATGCCTTTTTTGCCATGATGTCACTATGATTTTAGATAATTTTTTAAAAACTATTTTCAATATACAACATGCAAAGTAGATTTTTTATTTTTATTTTGTTGTTATCTCAGCCTGGGATATGTCCGGGATTTGTAGCTACATTGATTTTTATACATTATTGTTTTTTGTGTAGTGTCAAATACTGACAATTAAACCACTCTGCACACAAAATTTACTTTTTAAAAATCAGGCTGTTTGTCCTTTCCTCTAAATATCAAAATATAAAATGTGTTTCTGTTTAAAAAGTAATGTTGCAAACGTAGCGAGATACAAGTTGGCTGTACACCAATCTTTTCAGTTGTAATGTTTGATCTCCAGCGCACAGCTGATAGCTATGTGGTTTGTTTACATCAAGTAACAAAAGTGCATATTTCATGTATTTAGTGTGGACAGTGTGGACAGTGTGCACATGATAGCCAGATGATTGTTTGCCATTAGCACACGGTGTTGTGTTCCACTCACACGATTTTACACCAACTGCAATACGTGTTTAATTTGTAGCGACTCATACTCACTGAGCTGCATTTTTACAAAAGGGTCGATATTCAAACACACTGAGTGGGCTACTGCGCCGTAGTGTCCACTTTGCAGCCGTGCCTCTTCTCACTCATTGACCTGTGTCCTCCTTACTTCATGCATGTCACAGCTGTGGTTTCACTGCACCAGTGGACACCATGTCAACGCCCGTCCTCTCTACCTGCTCCATGCAAGTAGAAGTAATAGTATAAGACGGTTTTGTCCAGTCTTTCCACTGTCAACAGGACAGAAATCAAAGCTGACAAACATCTTTAAAACTCTTCACAAAAATGGTTTCACTTTGAAATCACACTCAGAAAAGAGAATCAGCCTCAGGTCGGCGGTGTCGCTGCCCTGCGTCCGTCCTCTCATCTGTCCTCTCATCTGTCCTCTCGTCCTCAGGTCGGACTCAACAACAACAAAAACGCCGGAAATATCACAACTTATGTCAGCCGGAGCGACGGAATAAAGGAACTGAACAATGGCAGGTCAGTTACACAGAAATGATCCTCAGAAAACCTCACTTTCATCCCACACATCCGTCACATCTGTCACGTTTAACCCTTAGAATCCCAGAGCGACATCAGTTTTTTTGCGCTGCTTCCAGACACTTCTCACAAGCATTTAAACTTTTTCAAACTTGAACAAATTAGTGTGATTTCTTTCAAAAGCTTGGGAAAAAAAGGCAATGAGCATCATAGATGTTGCACGAATGGACAAAAAATCTAGTAACCTTATAATAATCATAATTTCAAAAATAAAACTATGCTACAGAATTTTTTCTCTTCTTTCTTTCTTTTCTTTTTTTAACCAATTTTCAGTTAATTTTCTTGTACGTTTTACTGACTCAAAGTCATTGTGGGCTTTTTCATCTCATTCTTGTGAACGACGTGTTAAGAACACCTGGAAAGAATTTCTTCAAATTTGGCACAAACGTCCATTTGGAAACGACAATGACCTGATTTAAATTTGGTATTCAAATATCAAAGGTCAAGGTCAGTGTGAGCTTCTTCATCTCATTCTTGTGAACATGATATGTTAACACCTTGAGGGAATTTTTTCAAATTTGGCACAAACGTCCACCCGGACACAAAAATAATCTGGTCAAAGGTAGAGGTCACTGTGAGCTTTCGGCCTCATTCATGTGATCATGTTACTTTAGGAACATCTTGAGGGAATTTTTACAATTCTGGCACAAACATCCACCTGGACACAACAATGATCAGATTAGAATTTGGTGCCAGAAGGTAAAAGCTCAGTGTGACCCCTGACCCCATTTTTGAGAATGCAGTATCTTAATAAGGTCTTAAAGGAAGACAAGATATACAACAAATTCTTCTGAACTACGTAAAATTACCACATTTCATCTGAGTTTATTAAAGTGGTTTATTTTCTTACAGGGAAGTGATACATTTATTACAGTTAACTGAATAATTTCATCATTCTGTGTATTGAATCTTCCAGCAAAGGTGTACTGATAGTATTTTGCTATTAGTACTACTTTTTCCAGGCAAAATAAACATTTTGCTGTTAATTCTGTCATAAAAAAAGCTGTCCTGTTTACTCTAAATCCTTGTGAGCAGACGGTCGAAAGTGACGTCAGCTCATCGTAGAGCATTGCCTCATTTTTATTAAACTTTTATCCTCTGTGACCTCTTAAGGCTCTTTCTATTCAGATTCTTTGCCAAGTTATGGGGAAATTTTGTTCAGTTAATTTTCTTTTTCGTTACTTTTTTTTTAACCAATTTTCAGTTAATTTTCTTGTATGTTTTACTTATTTCTTGCAATTTTTTTAGTCATTTTTTCTTTTGTTGCTAATTGCATCTTCCCATGTTTATTGAAAGAAATTGAGCCAAATTGTTTTATAGGAAAAGTTATATTTATCATTAAGCTAGAGAACCTTAAATGGGTTGATTTTCAAATGAGGTCACCATCATATAGCTGATCTCCCAATCCAGTATGCATTAAACAGGGGCGAAGAACTGTCTTAAAACTTACTGTTCCTACAAAACAAATCGGCTTTGGTGGATTTAATTTTAGCCAAATTCGTCATAAGATATGACACATTTGTTTAACATCTCACATCCTGTGCTACCTCCTCTATATATCCTCTATCTACACGATCTATTGATCTTTCAGCAGTAGAACCTTAAATAGACAGATTTTCAAATGCGGTCTGGCACAAACCCGAGCCCCCAATCCAGAAAGCATGTAATAAGGGCGAAGCAAGAGCGAAGAACCAGATCATGAAACTAACTTTTTCTAAAATACAAATCGGCTTTGGTGGATTTCATTTTAGCCGAATTTATCAGAAGACATGACACATTTGTTTGACATCTTACTGTATGTGCTGCCCTATCTATATTTTTATCTATAAGCACTAAAACCTTAAATAGGCAGGTTTTCAGATGAGGTCTGGCACCGAGTTCCACCAAATCCTGCGTACATTGATATAACACCTGATGGAGGTGGTTTTGCCACACAGTTGAACTCTATGCCCCCTGCGCTCTTTATTACTTCTAACAGCTGATTCGGTGTCGGCGGGTTCCCCCGGGCCTGCGGGCTGACCCCGGCTGCGGTTCGTACCTGATGAAGGTGGTTTTCCCGGTGGAGTACTGGCCGACCAGCAGCACCATGGGCTTGCTCTGGAAGTCGGCGGCCTCCAGGGCCGGGGAGTGGAAGTCATGGAAGAGGTAGGTGTCCTCCAGCGGCAGCAGCTTCTTCGAGTAGAGGGTCTGCAGTCCCTCCGTCACCGTCTGGTACATTTCTCCCTCCTTGTTGCGTCCGCCGTGCTCCTGTTTGACCCAGCTGAACATGCTGCACCACTTCCCTGTTTCGATGTTTCCAAATGTTCCGCCTGCTCTCGGCTCCTTCTCGCTCTCTGCGTCCTTCCACACTGAGCGGAGGAAAGACTGTGTGTGTGTGTGTGTGTGTGTGTGTGTGTGTGTGTGTGTGTGTGTGTGTGTGTGTGTGTGGCAGGCACCTGGGAGTCTCCGCCGCTCTGTACACACACTGTCTCCTCTGTGCGTAACTCCGTGCACGACTCCGTGCGTGTGTTTGTGGTGATGTGACCGCTACCTGGGGGCACCGCCCTTCCCCCTGTGACGCAACCTGAAGCGCGCGCACGTACACTACATTACACACACACATGCACACGCACGCACACACACACAAAGTGCAGTTAGGGACTGTTCTTTATTTTTCAGAGGAATAAGTTGTTAGATGTTTTTTTGGGAACGGACCCTTTGATGTTTAACAGTTGAATCTGAAATCTTGGAGTTAAATAAAAAAAAAAGTCGTGGATGCAATGTCACTATTTTAAGCTTAGATTTGATTGTGATTGTTTTTTCTGATGCATGTTTTATTAAAAATGTTTACTTTCTTAAATATTTAATATTGTTATTATTAGTAGTAGAAGTATTGTATTTTTTAAAATTATTTTTAATATTTTTATATTTATTTGAATTTTATACAATTTTAGTTATCATTTCCCAAACAATTTAAAGCACAGCTCATAAGAAAGTTCAGCTCAAATAATCTGTTTTTCTTTAAAGAGGTTTTGCTTTCTTAAATAAATAAACTGGTGAAAAGCTGCAGGTCATTCAGAGCTTCTGACTCATCATTATTATCATCTCTTTGTGTTCTGTAGCGCCCCCTGCTGGATGAGCTCTGCCAACTCTCTCTCTCTCTCCCTCTCCCTCTCACACACACACACACACACACACACACACACACACACACACACACACACACACACACACACACACACACACACACACAGAGCGGGTTAAACTTGTCAAGAACCTGAAGAGTCACTCAATAACATTTTGACAAAACTGAGTTTTATTAGATATCTATTGCATCAGCGTAAAAGGATGGTCACCATCAACATAATCAGGATAAGAAAATAGTACATTTAACTCAACTGAGGTGTTTCAAAAATGATTACTCCCTACAACAAATCCTAATAAATCAATATTTTGTAGGCCTCCTTGATTTTTGAGAACGACACCAACTCTTCTAGACATTGAATGAACAAGTTGGCGACATACTGTTTCATCTATATTTTTCTCAGGACTACGGCTAACTGTGATAAACTCGCATGCCGATTTTCTTCGACTCTTGGCCTGGATGTTTAAGCATGCCTCCCACAAGTCCATCCTTTTTGAATTTTTGGATCACTTTTGCTATTTTATTCTGACTTATTAGCAATGCTTTGCTATTTTACATTTACATTTTAGTGTATAGGATTCCATATATGGCATTTATTCTAAGGAGAGATATGTTTTTAAAAAAAAGATCTGTTAGGGTGTACTCATTTATATATATATATATATATATATATATATATATATATATATATATATATATATATATATATATATATATATATATATATATATATATATATATATATATATATAATGCTAGAATATGAAATGAAATGAAATATAAATTAAATTTGATAAAATAATACAAAAATATTACATATTTTTTATATTGGTGATTTTTTATTTTAAATCATTGATATGATCTTAATCTTTTCTATCATATCTTTGTAAATATGCATCTTTTATTATGTTTTTAGATTTTATTGCTCTATAAAGCACATTGAATGTCCTTGTATTAAATGTGCTGTACAGATAAAGCTGCCTTGGCTTGCCAGTATTAAGCTTTATCACGTATGTGCACTTGTTGCAAAGTTTCTTCAGTGAAGTCTGGTCTCCAACAAAGACCCTGGAGAGATTTTAACTTTCTTCAAGGCTGATAAATTCTAATTTTTGCTGCTGTAGTGTAATTCACAGCCATCCCATTCCTTCTAACACCTACATTTTTATTTTATTTATTTTTTATTTTTTGTATATTTTACTTTTTAATATTTTAGTGTCAAAGTAAAGGTCACTGTGAGCCTGTCTGTCTCACTCTTGTGATCATATTATCTTAAGAAAACCTTGAGGGAATTTCTACAAATTTGGCACAAGCACCAACTTGTAGTCAACAGCGATCTTATTAGAATTCGGTGGTCAGAGGCCAAGGTCAAAGTCATTGTGGGCTTTTTCATCTCATTCTTGTGAACGACGTGTTAAGAACACCTGGAAAGAATTTCTTCAAATTTGGCACAAAGGTCCACTTAACAATGATCTGATTAGGATTGTGCAGTTTAAGGTCAAACAAACACTTAGACCCTGTTTGTAACATTGTCGAGAACATAATGTCTCAAGAAAACCTTGCAAGAATTTCTTCAAATTTGGCACAAACGTCCATTTGGAAACAACAATGACCTGATTTAAATTTGGTATTCAAATATCAAAGGTCAAGGTCAGTGTGAGCTTCTTCATCTCATTCTTGTGAACATGATATGTTAACACCTTGAGGGAATTTTTTCAAATTTGGCACAAACGTCCACCCGGACACAAAAATAATCTGGTCAAAGGTAGAGGTCACTGTGAGCTTTCGGCCTCATTCATGTGATCATGTTACTTTAGGAACATCTTGAGGGAATTTTTACAATTCTGGCACAAACATCCACCTGGACACAACAATGATCAGATTAGAATTTGGTGCCAGAAGGTAAAAGCTCAGTGTGACCCCTGACCCCATTTTTGAGAATGCAGTATCTTAATAAGGTCTTAAAGGAAGACAAGATATACAACAAATTCTTCTGAACTACGTAAAATTACCACATTTCATCTGAGTTTATTAAAGTGGTTTATTTTCTTACAGGGAAGTGATACATTTATTACAGTTAACTGAATAATTTCATCATTCTGTGTATTGAATCTTCCAGCAAAGGTGTACTGATAGTATTTTGCTATTAGTACTACTTTTTCCAGGCAAAATAAACATTTTGCTGTTAATTCTGTCATAAAAAAAGCTGTCCTGTTTACTTTAAATCCTTGTGAGCAGACGGTCGAAAGTGACGTCAGCTCATCGTAGAGCATTGCCTCATTTTTATTAAACTTTTATCCTCTGTGACCTCTTAAGGCTCTTTCTATTCAGATTCTTTGCCAAGTTATGGGGAAATTTTGTATCAAAATTCTGTCAGTACAAAATTCTTAATTAAAATTAAGCAATTTATTTATGAATAAATCCTAAATCCTTAATTTTTAAAAAGCTAAATGCTCCACCACAAAAGTGAGTATACAGTTACTTAGAATTCTCATCGGTCGGGCCATAATTTTGGTGATTTTTTTTTTATCTTTAATGTTTTTTGTAAACATTTTTTTAAAAATTTGTGGGTGATTTTTCTTCAAAAAAGATTTTTTAAGAAAACAAAGGCATCTTATCTTCAAAAATAACCAAAAACAACACCATTTATCCGAACCAGAAAATGTTAAAACAGAAATTCTCTGACTGACACAAAGTGAAAAAGTGTGCTGTGGTCTGACCAATCCATTTTTTTAAATTGTTGTTGGAAATCATGAATGTCGCTAAAGAGGAAAAAGACCATCCAGAGTTTTAACAGCTCAAAATTCAAAGTAGTCATCATATTCTGAATAAGTGCATATTTTCATTTACATTTCAGTTTAAGCATTAAATATCTTGTCTCTGTGCCATATTCAGTTGAATATATGTCATAACAGATTTAAAAATGATTGCGTTCTGGTTTACAAAGCATCAACTTTTTCGGAATTAGGTTTGTAATACAGAATTTAGAGGAATCATTTTTCAAGTGTATAGTAACTCAATATGTAACATTATTTGGCCAAGATTGTTCTCCATCGGTTTAGGTCGATGTGTCTTTGGCTTCAAATAGTGCGGGCTGCTTGGACCTGCTGGGGCTAGTTTTCAAATGAAAGTTGGTATTTGTGTTTAAGAGGTTTAGTGTTTTAAGACTTTTTTGGAAGAAACCACTGAGCTCTGAGCTGAGAGCTCCAGCAGGAAGGCAGAACCTATGAAGAGACAGCAGCAAAATTTAGTATATAATGCAAAATAATAACCCCAAACTGCTTGTTTAAAGGGAACATGCGTATAAAAATTCATGTGGATGTGCGATGAGCCTTCGTGGAGATGTTACTCAGCTCCCTGAGCTCCTTCCTCCTCACTCGGCCCTCTCTCTTCTGCAGAAACACCCGCGTTTTAACAATCCAGCTCAGTTTTCTCCCGTCAATCCCCCTTTTGCCTCCTCCTGGCCTGCAGAGACATGGCAGCACAAAGAGGAGGCTTCCTGCATCACTCCCAACTTCTCTTCGATAAACACACACTGATGGCTTCCCCAGTGAGCAACTTTTGGTTCTAATAACATTCTGGGAAAGTTACAATGCAACCAATGCAATGTTTTATTATGTTTCCAGCAGCAAGTTTTCTTTTAGTTTCCAGAATGTTCTTCTTAAAGTTCAGGTAACACTCTCTGTACTTATCAAAAAATGTTAACATTAGAATAAAATGATTTTCTTAAAACATTATTGCAACCTGTAACATTTGCCAATGCTGTGGGAACGTTTCCTGCCAGCTGGCTTAATTTCACTCAGTGGTCTAAACAGCAGACTTGTGTCGGTACCTTACAGTGGCATTAAACGGCAGCGTTCGCCAACAGCAGAGTCAGCGACAGGACGACAACTCTGATGATAAAAGGTGTCCGACGTGTTGGATCTGACCCTGAAACACATGGACAGTCATCACATCACTAAACATCACGAGTCCAACAAGTCACATTAAACAGAAACTGTAGACCTGAAACCTAAAACCCCAATTCCTAAAAAAGTTCAGGACACTGTGTAAAATGCAAAATGCATTGATAAGCACATCCTTTTTGGAAGTTGAGACAAGAGCATGTTCACCACTTTTTCTTTTGACAAAAATCACTAATTTTTTGGGGACACTTCAGTGAGAGAAAGCGGCTTTTGGAAAAATGTATTTGCCGTTGTCTTTGAGTTTTTATGTCCCAGTCACTAACACGGAAAGGCGGACTTTATGACCTATACTGCAGCCAGACACCAGGGGGCGATCCAGACCAAAAAGTTACACTTTAGGGGAGCTGTCATGTTGTCCATCTTTATATACAGTCTGTGGTGTCAACAGTGTGGGGTCCACCAGTAGAAACCAGAGACTGAGCTCTGTTGGTGCATGCTGTGCACGGTGTGCTTTTGGTTTTTAACGGACTTGGAAAACACACCTTCAAGGACTTCTAAATGCTGAGGTATACTCTGATACTGTGATACCGCCCAAGACTCGTCGACAGTTTCAAATACAGCCATTGCCACAGCCTCACTTCCTTCTGTTTAAGTCACACGTCACGTGTCACACAACGACAGGAGTCACAGTGTCATTCCAGAAACAACGGCACGGACTCTGAGGTCAGCTGATCGTTTTCATCTTTTCCAAACCTGCATGTGAACAGTCAGCTCACCTGAGACGGTGACGGAGAGCAGGCGGCTCTCAGAGGAGAAGTCATGAGAGAAAACACGGACGCCGTAAACGCAGCTGTAGGTCCCGTGGTGGGCGGGCTCTGCAGCAGGAAACGGGAAGCTGGCAGAGTGATTGACAGCCGGCCGGGTGTAGTCACGTGATGAGTCGGAGGAGGCGAAGCGGAGCTTGAAGGAGCCTCCTGGATACTGAGGCTGGACGGAGCAGCTGATGTTAAAGCTGGAGCCCCTGGACACCTGAAACCCCTGCTGCTGGGCCTCGGAGACCCCGTCCACGGACACGGAGATGTTGGGCCGAAACAGCACGTCTGTAAACACACAAAAGATGTCATCAAACAGCAAATCAGCAGATTTTTAAAAATTTCTCAGCTTCGGCTCCTTCGTCCTCACGTCTCCTCCTCACCTTCTCTGCTTGCACCTGCCACGGGCACGACTGAGACGCAAGGAAAGAAAGCGAGCGACGGACATGAGGAGTATGATGACATGCACCCTGTGTGTTGTCCTACACAATAAAACCTTGTCCTCATCTCCTGCTTTCAGGCCCGGTGTCCTGTGAACGTCTCTTTCATCGGTTGACGTCGTTTGGAGACACATCAAACCTACGAGCGACCGCTCGAACCTCTTCACCATCTTTCAGCAGCTGAACTGCTCTCACAAACTCAGTATTTTCAAGTATTTATCTGTCTGCATTCAGCAGCTGATTCACTGAGGCAGCAGCTCCTCAGACTCCGTCACAGCTGCTGGAGACAGTCTGCTGCATCTGAGTCAACCTGAGTACATTACTGTCAGAGATGATGTCACTGATGATGTCACTGATGGGCTTACCTGAGCAGGTGAGTTCCATGATGGAGGACGAGGAACTGGGTACTGCACAGTTCATCAGAGAGAATCCAGACTGAACACAGTGAGACAAGATCCACCAAGTAGATATATCTGAGGACTCCTGTCTCACTGTTACAGAAACAGCAGAGCCACAGTCGAGCTCCCTGCAGGCGACCGCTGCTGTCGTCAGGCTCCAGTCAAAGTCACTCACTGGTGTCCATTCTCCTTGTAGTTTCACCTCCAGTGTTCCTGCACAGCGACTGTCTCCTCCCACCAACCTGACCGGCTCTGAACAGAAAGCAGAGAGTCGTCAGTAAAAGAATAAAGTGAGTTTCATGAGAACAGAAATGAAGCAAATGAAAGCTGCAGCTCCTCTTCTACCTGAGCAGGTGAGTCCAGCAGCTCTGCCACCTGAGCAGGTGTTTCTCTCTGAGCTTCTACAGTCCAGCAGAGCAGACTCGTGGCCTTCACACTGGAACTCTTTGGTCCACTTTGGAGCCTCCACTTCTCCATAGAGCGCCCCCTGGAGGACCGAAGGAGCCCCACAGCCGAGCTCCCTGCAGACCACCTCTGCATCCTGCAGGTCAAAGCCAGCTTCACACACTGAGGACCACCTCTGGTTAGTCTGGTTAGACTTCACCTCCAGTCTGCCTGAGCACAGACTGGTCCCATTAAGCAGCCTGACAGAGTCTGGAGAGATAGAAGAAGATAAAATAGAGAGAGAGAAAAGACACCAGACACAAAATAAAAAGACGTCATCAAACAACAAGTCAGTGATTTAAACTGGACTCAGAACAATTCCAACACCAGTTCATCATGAACAACAGGACACATCTTTATAACACCACAGACTGCAGCTACTTTACATCACATTGACATTTAATACACTCTAACAATTGCTGCACATTTTT
Source organism: Plectropomus leopardus (assembly GCF_026936395.1). Lineage (NCBI taxonomy): Eukaryota > Metazoa > Chordata > Actinopteri > Perciformes > Serranidae > Plectropomus > Plectropomus leopardus. The sequence continues at coordinate 1,095,406 of NC_142189.1, read as the reverse complement.
GAACACTTTCAACGTGTTTTCAAAGAATAACATCACATGTAGATTTCACTATTCTGTTCCTGCTCTCCACAAAGAAAGTTCATACGTTTTTACTTTCTTATTTTTGCAAGAAGACATCCTTGTTTGGTCTAATGGACTAAAGAATTCATCCATCCGTCTGTCCGTCCGTCCATCCATCCATCCATACACCCACTTATCAGGAGCTGGGTTGCAGGGGCAGCAGGCTGGGCAAAGCACTCCAGTCATCCCTCTCACTAACAACACTTTCCAGCTCCTCCTGGTGGATCCAGAGGCATCCCCAGGCCAGATGAGACAAAATCCCTCCATCATGTTCTGGATCTGCCCCACCACATTTTACCTCACTTGTAAACAAAACCCAGAGATAGCTGAACTCCTTCGCTTTAATGAACAAACAAACACACACAACAAGGAATTGTCAAAGACTTGTCCAACACAGCATCTGTAGCTCTGATGGATGGACCTCCAGGGCCTCTGAAAGTTTCCTAACTGTGTCTGCTCATGACGTTACTTCAGAGTGAGAGATGAAAAGCTCTGTTTTGCAGACCCGCCCCCTCTCTGAGAGCCATACAGGTGAGCGTCTCATACAGGTGAGCATCTCTGTGAAGCGCTGACACGAGCAGTGACAGAACGGAAACTGGAGAGGGGCAACAGCACAATCCCAGTTATTACAGACAACGCAAAAAACATGGTGAATGTAGTCGGTGCAACAGGTGGACTGAGGCCACAGATTGAGTTCTTTGCACACACTGTTAATCTTGCAGCCAAGAATGCAGCCTAAAGGAATCAGGTAACCCAACTAATGGGGATTCAAATATGCACAAAAGGTCCCATAGGTGGCAGTAACACTGTATTTTAGTGACATGAAACCCCATTTTCTTAATCAAGATTTAACAAAGAATACGTGTTCATGTTCTTCTTAGCTAGAGTTTGTTTAAGGCAAACACTTGAAAACTATTTTTTGCCAAAGACATGAAAAGCATGTTAAAATCACCAATGTCTCTCCTCTTGCTGTACGGAAATCTCACCTAGTTTTACTGTCACAGTTATGTGTCCAGTGGCAAACTGCCTCATTCTTTCAGTTTCTGCATGACTTTATGACATATCTGACATATCCTTGAGAACAGCTGATTTTTTATATACTGTAAATGGTGGATTATAAGGCTACATATTGTGTGCTGATGTTTGATATTTCTGGAGTGTTAAAAATACAGAACATCAGCGTATACTGAACTGGCCCGAAAACCATGACCCAACCTAAACTGTGAATTTTGTTACCCATTTAACCCGTAGTTCAGATCAGTGAAACGCATGTTACCAGGTGTAATGAGGCTCATATGGAAGTCAACCTGGGTACATTACTGTCAGAGATGATGTCACTGATGAGCTTACCTGAGCAGGTGAGATTCAGGAAGGAGGAGGATGAATCTGACACTAAACACTCCCTCAGAGCAGATACACTGAGAGAACAGTGAGGATTGATCACCCACACATCTCTGCTTGAGGACTCCTGTCTCCCTCTCACAGAAACAGCAGAGCCACAGTCGAGCTCTCTGCAGGCAGCTGCTGCTTCCTTCAGGCTCCAGTCAAAGTCATTCACTGGTTTCCATTCTCCCCCGAGTTTCACCTCCAGTGTTCCTGCACAGCGACTGTCTCCTCCCACCAACCTGACCGGCTCTGAACAGAAAGCAGAGCGTCGTCAGTAAAAGAATAAAGTGAGTTTCATGAGAACAGAAATGAAGCAAATGAAAGCTGCAGCTCCTCTTCTACCTGAGCAGGTGAGTCCAGCAGCTCTGCCACCTGAGCAGGTGTTTCTCTCTGAGCTTCTACAGTCCAGCAGAGCAGACTCGTGGCCTTCACACTGGAACTCTTTGGTCCACTTTGGAGCCTCCACTTCTCCATAGAGCGCCCCCTGGAGGACCGAAGGAGCCCCACAGCCGAGCTCCCTGCAGACCACCTCTGCATCCTGCAGGTCAAAGCCAGCTTCACACACTGAGGACCACCTCTGGTTAGTCTGGTTAGACCTCACCTCCAGTCTGCCTGAGCACAGACTGGTCCCATTAAGCAGCCTGACAGAGTCTGGAGAGATAGAAGAAGATAAAATCGAGAGAGAGAAAAGACACCAGACACAAAATAAAAAGACGTCATCAAACAACAAGTCAGTGATTCAAACTGGACTCAGAACAATTCCAACACCAGTTCATCATGAACAACAGGACACATCTTTATAACACCACAGACTGCAGCTACTTTACATCACACTGACATTTAATACACTCTAACAATTGCTGCACATTTTTGAACATAATCAGGCTCATATGGAAGTCAACCTGGGTACATAACTGTCATAGATGATTGTAACTGATGATGTCACTGATGGGCTTACCTGAGCAGGTGAGATTCAGGATGGAGAATGAGGAACTGGAGGATGCACACTCCATCAGAGAGAATCCAGACTGAAGACAGTGAGGCTGGATCCACCAAACAGATATATGTGGGGACTCCTGTCTTGGTCTGAAAGAAACAGCAGAGCCACAGTCGAGGTCTCTGCAGACGACTGCTGCTGTCTTCAGGCTCCAGCCAGAGTCACTCACTGGTTTCCATTCTCCCAGATGTTTCATCTCCAGTGTTCCTGCACAGCGACGGTCTCCTCCCACCAACCTGACAGACTCTGTCAAAGACGTGAAGTTAATGAAGAAACTGTCTGTTGATTCTGCTTTAATGGTTCTTTATCTCTCTTTCCATCTCTGTTTACCTGTTGAGGTGTGTGTTCCTTCAGCCTGAAGTCCTGAAGAGAAAATCAGAGGATAACCATCAGTTTAAGGCAGCGTGATTGCTAACTAGGTATGCTATGCTAACAAGTAAACTTGCCACTAGGTGAGAATATTGTTATGGGAGAGGATTAGGTCCAGGCAGGAGAAGTTTGAGAAAAAAGTCAAAATGATTAGAAAAAAAGGTCAAATCACATAATCACACAAGTTCCTAAGAAATACTTACTGATAACACTGAAAATTAAATTAAAAACAACCATTAGGGGGCAAAACAAATGCAGAAAAAAGCATGGCATAAATTAAAAAAAAAAAAAATCAGACTATAAATTAGAAATTGTTCCTTAAATCACTTCAAAACACACAGGATATATTTCAGATCTGTGATGACCCACAGGTCAGTTTTTATTTTGAAGTCTGTCTATAGGCGGCAGCAGCATGGAAATGTGATTTAAAAACAAAAAAACAAAACAATTTTTGACACAGAGGAAAATAGTTATAGAGATGCTGACCGGTGAATTTTAGAGGGGTGTGGCTCTACACATAAGTTGTCCAAATTTCACAACCGTTGAGCCAATCATCACTTACTTGTAGATATTTCCACATAAATTCCTGAAACGCAGCCCAAAAATTGAATTCAAACCGACCACTAGGGCCGATACAAATACAAACAACACGGGCATAACATTACAAAAAAACAGCCTATAGATCAAAATGTTCTCTTCCAATCACAGAATATATTTCTTATCTATGCTGACCCAAATATGTGTAATTATTTCCAAGTCTGTCAACAGAGGGAGGGACAATGCAATTTTCAATTAAAAACACAAAACACATCTTTGCCATCTTCTAAACTTAAGGGTCTGATTTATGACAATTTCTCTGTGGAACATCATTGGCCTAAAATCATTAAAACGTATCAAAAGCTTGTTTATACCTCATTGTGTTTTGAAGATATTAAACACTGAACTTTAGAGGGATGTGGCTTAGCATGTAACCAATCCTCATTCTAATAATAATGATAATAAGAATAATAAGAATAATAAACATTTTTGTATAGCACAAAATGCAGCCCAACTTGCTTGGCACAGAATAACATGCACCAAGTCCTTCACAAGAAAATACACAGAAAACATAAAGACATTATAAAACCTGCATGTAAACAAATACAAATAATGCAAAAATAAGAGTAAAAAGAGAATGAACAGAATGCATCACATAAGATGGAAAATAAAACCGGTGAGATGCTAAAAATAGAGTGTATAAAATCGATAAAAATCAAGGAAAAATACAACATTTTAAAGAGGTGCAGCAGTGTGTAAGTGCCAAACAAAATGCAGAGCAGTTAAGGCTGACGTGAAGAGATAAACCTAAATATGCTACATAAAAAAACAGAAAATGGTCCGTAACCGCTGGAGCCAATCCCAGCTGTCATTGGGCGAGAGGCGGGGTCACCCTGGACAGGTCGCCAGACTTTCACAGGGCCGACACATATAGACAGACAACCAGTCACACTCACACGCACACCTACAGCAATTTAGAGTCACCAATTAACCGGACCTGCGTGTCTCTGGACTGTGGGAGGAAGTCAGAGACCCGGAGAGAACATGCAAACTCTGCACAGAAGGGCCCATGCGCAGGGTCCGAACTTTTGCCCGAACCTGGATTTGAACTGGGGACCCTCTTGCTGTAAGGCATCAGTGCTAACCACCACACCACCGAGCCACCCTCACTTAATTAATTAATTAGTTAATTAACTGATTAATTAATTAATTAAAAATTTAAAAAGGGACTTGGCATAAAAAAACCTCCGACAGAGGGGCGTTGCTCAGCAGAGATGTGTTGAGTCTGTAGTTGATCAGGATCTTGGCTCTTTGACAGGACAAAAGTACAAACATGTATTTTCTTGTAGGACCAGATCACAGGGTGAGTCTGAGAGGGTGCACCTCGGTACCAACTGCTGACATTGACGATTACATTGATAGATGACTAAAATAATTACAAAATGATGAAAAGAACAAAATAAATCTTGATGTGGGTGTGTGCGAGCAGAGATTCAATATAAATATGTGAATAATAAGACATGGGGACGGGACGGTGGCGTCCTGGTTAACACTGGTGCCTCAGCAGGAGGGTTCTCTCCGGGTCTCCGGCTTTCCCCCACAGTCCAGAGACCTGCAGCTCAGGTTGGTTGGTGACTTAAGTTGCGCGTAGGTGTGACTGTGAGCGTGAAAGGTTGTCTGTCTTTATGTGTCAGCCCTGCGGGAGTCAGGCGACCTGTCCAGGTGTACCCCGCCTTCTGCACGATGACAGCTGGGATTGGCTCCAGCCCCCGCGCTCCCCAAGCGGTTACGGAAAATGGATGGACGGAATAAGACATGATGTTTAGAGCAGAGTCCTACCTGAGCTCCGCAGCAGCAGCAGCAGCAGCAGCAGCAGGTGATCCATGTCCAGGTGATCTGTGATCTGCTGTGATCAGCTCATGTGCTGTCCTCAGGGTTTATCTGCGTACAAGAAAAGGTGAAACTTTCACTAGAGGTGAGTGTGTGTTTTCTGCGATCAACCAATCAGAGGCAGAGTAGGGCGGGTCCCGCCCCGCCCGTGCTTTTCCAAAGAAACTAAAACAGACTGATGTCGTAACTGTTCCTTATCTTACAGTTTCATTTATTCTTTTACAGGAAATGTAGCTTAATAAATTTGTGCTTTCGGGTACCAGCAGAATCAGGGCAGGCTGAAATGTTCCCATCAGGTGAATGCATTTAATGTCTTCTAATTGTTTCTGGAGGATCCGTCATGAGCAGAGTCACCAAGGAGGAGGCTGAACTGCAGCTGCAGCTAACCATCATATTAATAGTTGATGAATCTATAGATCTATCTATCTATCTGAGAGCTCTCCCATCCTGGCCACACACCAGTGAACACAAATCAAAACAAAACAAAAACACTTATTCACTGTACTTAATTACTTCCAACCACTGTGGAAGTCAGATAGAGAGCACTTTAATATGTAATAATAATAAGAATTAGCGTAATAGCACTTTAAAAGCTTCAGCACAAAGTTCCCGAAATAAAAAGGTTTACAGAATATAATAAGCCCCTCCCCTGCTTTCTAATGACAAAAGCAACATTTTGAACATTAAAAAAAAACACAAAAAAACATGAAAACACAAATAATAAAACAGTAATGAGCACAAAAACATGCATGCAAGTTCAAAACAAAAAAATAAAAATGAAGATTAAAAGAATAACCACATGCATAGGCAGATAAGACACTCATAAAGGAAATTATAAAACAGTTTGAATTCCAATAAAAAATCAAACTCTTGAGTTTAAAACAGTTAAAAGTACAAAGTACATAAAGTGCTAAATATATGAAAGCTTTCAGTCGGGTGTTACTGTCAGTTTTTATAATAATAATAATTATAACATATATATATATATATATATATATTAGTACTTTACCTGCCTTTTTCATGATCTGACATTTTTATTTACTTTCATTTGCTTTATTCTTGTTGACCTTTTGCATTTTATTCTTTTTGTTTGCTTTATAGACTTTTTGGTTTTTTCCTGCCTTTGCTTTGTCTGTTGAAGCACTTTGTAAACAACTGATTTTGGAGGTGCTATATGAATAAAGTTATAATTATAATTACTTTTGTCAAAAGTAGCACTTTTAAATTTTGTACATTGACAATAAAGGTTTTCTGTTCTACTTTATTCTAATCTATTGTCTCTGTTCTTGGCCTGGAAAAGTCTGGGAACACCTCATTACAAAACATTTCAGTTAGAGGCAGAACGTGTTGCAACTCCTTTGCTGTTTTGGATTGATTAGTATTTGTCATAACATGCCATTAAAAATAAGAAAGCCCTATTTCACATCATGCACCTGTACGAGCTTACTCACGCAAAACATTTCCATGCACACAGATGTGAAAGCAAATATACAAATTGCAGGAGTATGTTACTACTGAGATAGTAGACAGTCACATATAGACAGACAACCAGTCACACTCACACGCACACCTGCGGCAATTTACAGTCACCAGTTAACCCGACCTGCAGGTCTCTGGACTGTGGGAGGAAGCCGGAGACCCGGAGAGAACCCGCACAGACACGGGGACAACATGCAGACTCCACACAGAAGGCCCCCGCCCAAGATCTGAACTTCTGCCCCAACCTGGATTCAAACCCGGGACTCTCCTGCTGTGAGAAAAATAAAATTGAAATTAATAAAGGGGCTTGGCATAAAAAAACCTCCGACAGAGGGGCGTTGCCCAGCAGAGATGTGTTGAGACTGTAGTTGATCAGGATCTTGGCTCTTTGACAGGACAAAAGTACAAACATGTATTTTCTTGTAGGACCAGATCACAGGGTGAGTCTGAGAGGGTGCAGCCTCGGTACCAACTGCTGACATTGACGATTACATTGATAGATGACTAAAATAATTACAAAATGATGAAAAGAACAAAATAAATCTTGATGTGGGTGTGTGCGAGCAGAGATTCAATATAAATATGTGAATAATAAGACATGATGTTTAAAGCAGAGTTATCCAGGTCAGCAGCAGGTGATCCATGTCCAGGTGATCCATGTCCAGGTGATCCATGTCCAGGTGATCCATGTCCAGGTGGACGTCTCTCTGTCCGCTGTCATCAGCTCATGTGAAACGTTTCAAAACCTGTTCGCTCTACATTAGACATCTGCAAGTAGAAGCTATAATTGCAGCCATGTATCTTTGTTTTTGTTGTAAGCTCCTTTTCCTCAGCCCAAAAGCCTCAACAGCTGTCACTCAAATCAAACTGCTGTTGATTTAGTTCTTGTAGGACATGGTGATATTTCATATCATTATTAGCCATGTGACCTAATGACATTGGTCTCATGCTAAGCTACAGTTAGTCTGTAAAACATTTTAATGCTTTCATTCATTAACGGAGACTTGGTACTGATCATGTGACGTTTCAAAACCCGTCTCGAGCTACGTGCCGAAGCTGAAAGCGATGAAACGTTTAAAAACAGTTTAATCTTGGGTGTCGAAATTACCATCTCTAATATGTGTGTGTGTGTGTGTGTGTGTGTGTGTGTGTGTGTGTAGATGTAAATAGATATATGGAGCTATAATTTTCATTCACAAACAGAAATTCTCTTATTCAGCTCCTAAGTTTGTGTCTCAGTCAGCTTAATTAATAACAATTAAAGTGTCGAGCTTATTTTGTTGTTATATATTTTGTTTTATTTGGATCTTGCTTTTTAAAATATATTTATTTATTAGCTATTTATTTTCTTGTCTGTTTATTTTGTCTGTTTCAATTTTATCATTTGTATACTGCTTTTTTTACTTGAATATTTCAGATATTTTTAAAACATTTTTGACCTGTGCTGTACCTTTAGTTTCACCTGATGTTTTGTATTTGTTCAGTTTGTCAATTAAAAAAAAAAAAAGAGTCCAAGTGGATGTTTTGTGTAAAATTGTTGAGCATCCATGTTTTCACAGACATGGATCTAAACTGTAAGAGAAAGAAACTTGCCGGTAAGTCTGTTCTGTATTATTTTGGGCTGAGGGTCCATCTCTCTCTGCACAAACTTCCAAAAATCATAGAAAGTCCTAAATTTCTAAAAATGTCCTGAAATCCTAGAAGCTCCTGCAGAAACATCCTAAAATCCCAAGAGATGTCCTAAATCCGTGAAAAGCCTAAAATCCTACAAACTTCCTAAAATCATAGAAACATCATGAAATCATCCTCAATTCTTAGAAACTTTGTAAACGTCAGAAAATCCTTAAAACATCCTAAAATTGTAACAACGTCCTAAAATCCCAGAAATGTCCAACAATCTTAAACTCCCTAAAATCTGAGAAATGTGCTAAAGTCCTACATTTTTAGGATTTTAAAAAGTTTCTAGGATTTTAGGACATTTCAGGAATTCTAGGATGTTATTTCTGTTAATATTTTACAGATATTTACATTTTACTTTGTAAAATATTAGTAACATCCTAAAATCCAAGAGACAAGCTGAAATCATAAAAACATCCTATAATCCCAGAGACGTCCTAAGATCCGAAGACTGTCCTACAATCTTGTATGTTTTAGTCTAAACGTGAATAATAAGACCTGATGTTGAAAGCAGAGTCTTACCTGATCCACGTCCACGACAGAAAGGAAATCACATCCAGAAAACAGAGAAAAGTAGTTCCAGTCTCAGTCCAGACCCTGTCCCTGCTGGAGTCTCTCCTCATGCTCTCTCTGCAGGTCCCCACTCATTGCTGATTGCTGCCAGCTGGCTCTCTCTGCTGCCTACCTGGGTGTTGTAGTTTTCAGGGGTGGCCGCCATCTTGGTTGTAGGCCGTTGCGGCCACTTTGCCATCTCCCCGTCCAGGACTCACCGTTTCATGAAGTTTCACGAAGCCATGAGCCGAACTGCAGCAGCAGGAAGAGGGAGACTCCGTCTGAGGACATTTTGTCTCTGTGCCTTTGTGTCTTTGTTAAATTGCTACGTTAAAGATCATATTTACACCCTGTGAACTCGAGTTCACTCTCTGAGCTGCGTCTCTGAGGAAATGATGATGGACTGTGGTTTCTGTTACTGTGACAACCAGGGCAGGCTGACATGTCCCTTTCAGATTAAACACTGTCACTGTCTTCTTCTTATTTCCGCTCGATGTCTTCACATCAGCACAGAGGACACTCACTTATAACTAGAAACTAACACTTATATTAATAGTGGATGAATCTGTCAATCCAATTTTTTAAAGAAATCATTCAGAATGTGTATAAAACATCAGCAAACAGAGTCCAACAGGTGTCTTTGACGTCTTTGAGTGTCCTGTTCAAAACCCAAAGATGTCCAGTTCTTTCATCAGGATGTGCTTTCCCATTTAAGTTTGTTTTTTGGAGAGACTTAAGACAGACAGCCTCAGGCCCCGGACTGCAAAAGCTCTGTCCCCTTTAGTCTTCTAATGTCCTTTCACATGTTTTTAAAGATCTTAATGGTCTTGGTCTCATTTATAAGATTTGCTCTGATTGTATGAGCTCTCTCTGGAGCCTTCAGGTCTGCCAGCAGTGGCATTTAAAATGTCCCAAAAGTTAAAACCAAAACTCACAGTTAGCCATCTATTTATTGTTATTGTCAGCATTTGTGAAACAACCTTCCTGCATGTCAAATAATTGTTTAAGCACAGGAGAGAGGCTGTATCTTGTTCTTATTTTACCTCTGAATTTCAGAGAAAACATGCCCTCCTAACCCACGGGCCTGCGGGTTTGGAGGGCATGCTTTTTTTTTTAAAAAAAACAACAAAAGTGGCTTTTTTGTTTCTATTAAATTTTTTGGTGATTTTAAAAAAACTTTGGTGATTTATTTTCTTTAAAATGTTTTCTCAAAATAGTTTTTCTTTAAAAATTCTGGGTGATTTTGTTTCTCTTTAAAACTGTGTGGCAACTATATTTTTGTTTAACATTTTTTAGAAACGCTGCTTTTACCAACGTAATATATCGAGCTGGAAAGTCTCTATAAGGCAGGAGAGGAGGGGGGCCGGATGGGTTCAACAAACTCTGCACTTTCACCCTGGAGTCAACTGTTCACTTCCTGTGTGAATTTTAAGCCAAATCATGACTTTTTAAATTTTTTAAACCTAACGACATGCTTTTGTTGCACAAGGAAATAAACCTAAATACAAGGTGTTCTACTGACGTATGTGTATTTTAGAAAAGACTGTTTGCATCTAACAGGCAGAAACTGTACATTTCATTCCTTCATGTTTTTAACATGCTTGAATGACAATAAACTAAACTGAAATAACAGACATAAATTAACATGACTTCCTGGAACGACAAAAACAGACGCAGGAGGACTCCTTCACGTCATATGTAGAACGGCACTGACCAAACGGCGACATGTTAGGATTAAAACGAGTGGTATAAATATGGCAAGCTAATGCTTAACTAACTGATGTTAAAATGGCACTGTCTTTGGCAAAGAGCACACTATGACTTGTTTGGGTCTTGAAACTCAAAATTTAGGACTTGGGAGTTGAATGAAAAGACTTGAGACTTAAGTATGACTTGCAAAACAATGACTTACCTCTGATTTATATGTGAATTTATTTTTTAAACAAACATTTAAAGTGAATTAGAATCAACAGATGGTGTGACACAGGGTTCATCTTATCTCTTCTCTTAGGACAAGTTTGTTTTCTTGTAATCTGCACTTTGGACACCAGGTGGAGCCGTGTCCCCATCTAAAATTTAACAGACATATCACTGGACAAGCTGTAAAAATAACTATTTAATGAGAGACACAAAGAAAACAAGTAATAAATACAGAAACAGAAAAGGACAGAATCATCATTTTACACCCAAATCACAGAAGGTTTCATTATCACAGAGACAGAAATCTGATTCTTTTTAAAATGTTTTATATCTTTTCTTAAACTACGATGCCTGACTCCTCCTGCTAACATCATGTAGGCAAACAAGCACAAAGAAAGATGCAGGTACTTTTAACCCTTTTCACCACAAATCTGGTATTCTATCCATCCCTGCTAATCATTTTTGTTTGAATCATCCACTGGTTTTACAGATTTAATTCCTTACAGTTTATTTTAATCAACCTGCAGAGTCTTAAAACTTTTAGAAGACAGTAATCTTATTTATTCTCCAAAATAATAACAAACAACCCTTCTATAGTTTAAAATCTATACATAGAATGGCATGTGTCAAGGGGGAAACAATTCAAATTCATTCATATGAATTAAATAATTGTGTTTGCAGATTAACTTTTTGAAACAAATACGGCTGATTTCTTAAAAAAAAAAAAAAAAAAAGCATAGGTAGAAAGCCCCCCAGAAAAAAAGGTTAAAAGTTGCTTATTGCCTTTTTATCTGTATCTGTATCATTACTAGATTATTAATCCGCAAAAACAATTTTAAATATATAATTTTGATAAATGGAAACATAGATATCTGGAAATTTTTCCCTAGCTTTTAAAAAGAATGATTTCTTGTAATTTCCTGGGGCATGACTTGTCGAGTTGCTGATTGTCTTTTTTCCCTCTTTGTTTCTTTAAAGAAATAAAAAAAACATTTTTGACGCCGTCCTGTAGCTCCGTTGTCATACAAAGAAAACAGTCTCCAGTTTCAGGAAAAAACACAGAAGTCTATGGGTTTGTCAAACGTACATCAGGATAATTACAACATAAACGAGGATGGAGATTGAAACGTAGAGCAAAGAGTTAGAAATATTTCTGTTAACAAGTTGTATGATTTGAATGAATTTAAAAATCTGAAAATTATGAAAAAAAGAAATGCAAATACAAGATGTTTTGACGACTGTTGCTGCATTTCTGTTTACTTTGCAGAATCTTTTTTTTTTGTTTATAACAGATTAATATGACCTAAATCCTCCATTAACAAACATATTGACCTCATGAGAGCTGCTTGGTTTGACATCTGGATGATTTGTGAGTCTGAAATCACTCACTCAGTCACTAATCACTCATTAAGTGTCTTTGTAAAATTCACCTGGATTATGACGATATATTACAAAGTTGCGGATTCAAAAATTTAGATTTTATATATTTCTATATATAATTAAATTTCAGAAATGTTGAATGAACTCTGTAACTCAGCAAAAATTCTAAATAAGAATAGAAGCATTTCAGAAGAAAAAACTATATAAAATTTAAGTTTTTAATTTTTTTAAAAACTTTTTGTGACTTAGTATTTTGTGTTGACAAGATATGTATCTCATAATTACAAAATAATATAAGATACAGATCTAATAAACATGCAAATCTTTCAATGAGAAAACAATTTCATATCACCACGACTTTATTTTGTAATTACAAGAAACAGAATAAGAACTTCATAATGACAAGTTTGTGTTTTTTAATTTTAATGATATGGTTTTCTGTTAATTTTGAGAAGATTATTACATATTTATGAGAAGATTATTGTGTGATTAAGAGACACAAGAGTCATAATTACAAGATGGGCTTTCCGGTTGCATTATCTTTAATATGCATTATTTAGTTTGATTGAGCAGGGCTTTTTTTTTTTTTTTAATTTCATATTTAGTATTAGTTTAGTCTTGAATAAATTAGCTTTCTTAGTTTTAAACGAACCCTGCAATAAAAGAACACGTTTGAGCTGATTATGGTTTCTTTTAAAGTTAGCCGAGTTATAATTTATGTAATCAATTAAGCTGGCTAATATGATGTTACCAATGTTTTCACAATTTGTTTACAATATTTACTTTCTATATCTACTAGTTATTCTGTTGTACTTTAAATTAGTGTAATACATGTGCTGACAGAATGAAACACACTGGACTGTTTAGTGAAAAGTGAATGATTTTGGTTTCTACTGTTGATGATTATTATTATTGGTTGTTTGCTGATTTCCCATCTGCTTCGTTAAATAGATTTTTTTGTGTATTGTGTAACTGTATATTGTGTGTGTCTTTTATATACATGTTTATGTATCAGTATGGGTTGGTATGTGTGTACAGTATATATACAGTGTGTGTGCGAAATCTGTGAGTGAGGACATTTTAAAAACTGAGGACATTTTGTCCCAGGTTCACCTCCTAAAAGGGCTGTTAGAGGGTTAAGACTTGGCTTAAGGTTTAGAGGTTTTATAAATTATGTAAATGAGGGTCCCCACACAGACAGTAGTGAAAATGTGTCCTTATATCTGTGTGAGGACCTGATAGTCTCCAAAGAGATTGCCTCCAAAGTGGGGACAGTTTGAGTAAATAAAATAGCTGTTTGAGTTTGAAAAGGGTCTCAGCAAAGTATGTCCTAATAAGCAGGCTATAAAAGTGCAAATGTGTACTTCTATCTTTGTGAGGACCTTACATTCTACCTGCAAAGCAAGTACATTTTGAAAACTGAGGATATTTTGTCTCATTTTCACCTTTTAAAATGGTTGTTTGAGGGTTAAACTTTGGTTTAAAGTTTAAGGCCTCAGCAGTGAGTATGTCATGATGGTCCTCACAAGTGTGTGAGGACCTATTTTCACTTCCCGTCAAAGTGAGGACATTTGGCAAAGTAAGGACATTTTGTCAGATTCTCTTTGTCAAGTTGTTTTGAGAGTTTGAATTTTGTTGAAGGATCAGGTTTGAGTTAAGGTCGTCATCAATAGTAGAAAAGTACAAACATTTGGGTGGGTGTGTGTGTGTGTGTGTGTGTGTGTGAGACGGCTTTTACTTGTACCTGCATAGTGAGGACCATAGCAGGAGTGAGGACGTATTTACAAAGGGAGGACTTTTTGGCTGGTTCTCACTTCTTCAAAGGCCTGTTTGAGGGTTCACAGGTTTAGATAAGGGGTTGGGGTTAAGCATTTAGCTGTGATGGGTAAGGTTAGGGGATGGGGCTAAGAAATAAATTATGTCAATGAGGGTCTGCATACAAATAGAAGTAAAAGAATATGCATGTGCGTGTGTGTGTGTGTGTGTGTGTGTGTGTGTGCGTGCGTGCGTGCACGTATGCTCTTAGTTGTTCTCTGTGAAGTCTCGGCAGATGCCTCGGACCAGCGGAGGGATGAACTCAGCGAGACCGGTGAACTCTCTGGTGAAAAAGGTGTGGCTGTCCTTCGGCTCTGATGACATTGCTCTGAGGTCATCCAGGGGCGCCCAGGCCACGCCCACAGAGTACATGGTAACACCTGGTGGTTGGCCGATAAGAGAAACAGGAGGTGTGAAAGAGAAGTGGATTTAAGTTTGATCTGAACACAAACTGCTGCCTGTACTTTAACACACACCTTGTTTCTGTGCAGCCGTCGCGGGGTCTCTGACGTCGTCGTATGATTGGCCGTCTGTCACCACGATCAGGAAGTTGCGACCTGGTCCCGTCCGCCTTAAAATTTAACATAAAATGTTGCTTTTTCCTTGTTTATGGAAACAGATTCGTCTCATTGTTATTTGTGTGAACACATTAACGGTCTGTGTGATAATGTGTAATCTGTAAATATGAAACACCTTCCATTAATACAAAAAACTGTGAACTCAAAAAACTATTTTGCAAAAATTCCAAAAAATTAAAACTCAGTAAGAACTCAGTGTGCATAAAATGCCAATCCACACACCAAAAACAGAGATTCATAAATAAAAAAAATGGATTTACAAATGTTTGAAATTTGTAAATAAAAGATGCTAACAAACATTTTTCATTTGTTGTAAATGAATTAAATGTATTCACAGATATTTTTCATATGTAAAAGTTGTGCATTTGGAAATTATATTTCAGTTCACAAATCTTTTTTGTATCTGTGAAAGGTGATTTATATATATACATATATTGAGAATTAATCTCTTTTTCAAGACTGACCTGGCCAAGACAGCAGCATAAAACATTGTTCCAACAACAAATACAACTGTCATATACTACAAAAAGGAGCAAGCCCAACCTCCAGTTTAAATACTGAACAAAACAGTCAAACACATAAATATAGGAAATTTTGGATTTCAGTAAGAATTAGAGTAGCAACCACATTGACCAAGAGTGCTATATTCTCATTGGGGACTATTTTCAGCAGCAAAATAAACCACATGTGGTGCTCTGTGAGTGTTTGGGGCAGCAGAACGGAGTTTGTGGGATAGATAGATTTTGAGTTTGAATATTCAAAAACGGAGTTGGGTGTTTTGTGATTTTAAAAGAAGAATACAACCCTCAGGTGTGGTGTCACCTGAACAGGTTCTGGGTGGTGTAGCTGATGGCGGCTCCGGTGGATGTTCCTCCGCTCATGTAGGGGATCCTCCTCAAGGCGTTTATGGCATCGTCTTTGTTGGAGTGATCAAACAGGCCGAACTCCAGCCTCTGATCGTAGGTGAACTGCACCGCACCTGAACATCCAACACGCAGTCAACCAAACAACTCGTCAATCAATCAGCTAACCCTTTAGGGCCCGCTTTAATATTACACACATTCATGTCGCTCTGCACACAAAATTCTACACAAAGCTTTTTTTGTCATGTTGCCACTATGTTTTTAGAAGAAATAAAAACAGAAATTATGAGTTATTTTCTATATACTCCAAGCAGAATCGTTTTTTTCTTTAACTATCACAGTCTGGGATATGTCAGTGTGTGAGTGTAGCTGCTGACAGTCTGGGATATGTCAGTGTGTGAGTGTAGCTGCTGACAGTCTGGGATATGTCAGTGATCAGCAGCTACATTGATTGTAACAGGTCACCTAGTGGAAATAGCGTGTATTTCCTCCATATGCCAAATATGGTCAAAATGACCTCATCAGGTGGAAAATAGTCAAAATGACAAATTCAGAGTCAAAAGCCCAGAATGACACCCAGAAATAATACAAGTTCTGTTTTTCTGCTCTGATGGCTGTGGGATCAAAAATGTCAGTTTGAATGGGTTTCAATGGAGCATTTTTGGACCTGAACAGTCTGAATGTAACTATTTAGTTTCCACAGTGTATTTTAGACTTATTGTAGGAGCTGAGCTGCAAATTCACTGATTACACTCAGATACACAATCTGGATCACAATCTTTATCTTCAAAGAATGAAAAGCGTGTAAAATGTGCCAAACAGTCCCTTGTGGGTTAATATTTTACTCATTTTTATATCCTGTGAGACTGACCGATACGAGCGCCTACGTCTGAGATGTCAAAGCTCCTGGCGATTCCAGCCACAAAGTCCAGGACCAGCTGGAAGTTTCCTTCTCCGACACTGGAAGAACCATCAATGAGGAACCCGATGTTCACCGAGTTGTAACACGTTTTACCTGAAAAAATGACGTGTATTTCATGCATCTCAACTTTTTCCGACTGTAAATTGTGTATGAACTTGGTCACGATTTAAGATTTTCTGTGTTTACTAATAAAGTGGCAGAATGAGCTTAACGGGTGAGTTTTGTGTGGTCGTTGTGTCTTACTGCAGAGCAGGCCGTCCAGCGAGCAGAGCCTCTGGGTAAGAGGTTTGACATGTTTGGTGGTGCTGAACCAGCTGGGGATCAGATAACTGAAGAAGCCGTTATCTTTACACACCGCCTGCCGGAGGAACAAAGAGTTTATGATAAACATTAAGCTGAGGGTCGTTTTTAAATGTTGAATAAATGACAGAAAAGGTGAATTAAGTGCACACCTTCTTCATAAAGTCCTTGTCTCGCACCATGGAGAGTTCCTCGGGTGCCGGTTTGGCCACGGACACCAAAAAGACGTTGATGCCAGACTCTCTGGCCAACATGGCCGCCTGCTCCAGGTCGTCAGACGGCCAGCCGTCAACCAGCACCATCATCACACGGGGGTGACCCCGCCTCCCCCCGTTCTCCTGGGTGAAGAAGGTCTCCGCCGTGTGCATTATGGCCTTACCTGCACGAGGACAACAAGACAAGAGACCAGTTCAGGAGACTTTTTAACCCTTTAAAACATGAGCAAATTGGCCACTAAAACTCATCATTGATAATAGGTAAACACTTGTGCCAAATTTGAAAAAAGAATCCCTCAAAGCGTTCCTCTGATATCGCATTAATAAGAAAAGTACAAATGGATCGACTGACAACTCCAAAACATAATGTCCCGGTCACGGCTGCTGCCTGCATGGAGGCACAAAAAGATTTTGAAGATTCCTACACCTGCCACTGGAGGGCGCTCTAATACCGCCAATGGTACACGCCCAAGTTTGAGAACCAGTGCTGCAGATGAGCAAGAGTCCTCACAAGGACAGTACAAACATGGGCGTCAGTGTGTGTGTGTGTGTGTGTGTGTGTGTGTGTGTGTGTGTGTTACCTGTGTTGGTGTCTCCTCCCAGGTAGGCCAGCTCCTTGATGGCAAACAGCAGCTCTTTGGGCTGAGTGTAGTTGGTCAGTAAGAACTCCGTCCTGGGAGAACCGCTGCACACACAGTCCAGGCCAAAGTCAAAATGTTGTTTTCAGTAACAGAGTGCAAAATCATCAGCAAAATGACGAGTCAGGAAAAGCCAGTGTTATTCTGGTGTGTTTCTCAGATTTTAGGACATTTCTAGACAGGACTAATCTAAGACATTTTTCAGATTTGGGGGATTCTTCGACAATTTTAGGACATTTCTCAGATTTCAGGATGTTTCTAGGATTCTGGGGCATTTCTAGGATTTTAGGATGTTTCAGTCGTCATGGCGGAAAAGTCGCAATTCAGATAAGTCACGGTGTCCATGTTCCAATAAGAGACAGGAAGTGAGGAAAGAGTTAAAAAGACAGAAGAGGAGTCAGGATGTTAATCCCACATACAGCAGGTTCATAGAGCTGGAGTTAAAATTACAGGAAACACTGTTGTGCGTGCGTGCGTGCGTGTGTGCGTGACCTGGCCTGGACCAATCCTATATGAGGTCCTGTTGATCCCACTCTCAACATGGCGGCCAGTTTGGTAACAAAGTTTTTCTGCAGGTTGAACCTCCGTTGCCCGATGTTGTTACTACTGTCGATCACTATGGCGATGTCCATCTGACAGTCTGCACACACACACACACACACACACACACACAATACACAAGTTGCACAATTACATTTTGTGTTCAATCCTAAAGTCCTGCAGAAAAACTTCACAAATTGAGCACACAGAGTACCTTTATTTCCACCTGTCAGAGCTTTCTTCACTGATGGCTTCTTCAGTGGTTTCTTTGCTGTAAAACGCACACACACACACACACACACACGCACACACACACACACGCACACGTGCGCGCACACACACACACGCACACACACACACAGGTCATTTGGGGTAGCAGTCTGTCTGCTGTCTGGTGGAAACATCACACTCCTGTTGTGTCTGGAAGCTTCAGGAGGAGGAGAGGAAAAAGACAAAGTAGCCCGACAGCAGCAGGAAAAGTGTATATTTACCCCTAAATACTGTAAATAAAGTTCAAATAAAGTTAGTACTCAAGTAACAGCAGAGTCTAAAATAATAGCCGGCGTTATATCAAAGTGCGTTCTCTCTTCGATTAGTGTTCGCCACACGTTAATATGCAGTGCCCCCTTTGGTGGTTAGTTTTGGGTTAGTTGTAGTTCTAAAAAAAAGACCGTTTCAATTATATAAAATATGAAAATATGAATATTTCATATCAAGAGGAAGATTGGGGGAAAATAAAAGAGGGGATATTAAAAAATATAATGAAGCATATTTAAAAGCATGAATAAAAGATCCCACTATGCCAGTGAGCTCCATACAAAGAGAGAAACCAGAGACGTTCACACTATCACTGAGCCGACCAGCAGGGGGCAGGATATCAGCTGTCTGTGCATGGAAAGGCAGATTTCAAACTGCTGCCAAAAAATCTAGTTTTTGAGATAAAATTCTGAAAAGTTACACACTACACTACACACTACAGCAGCTTCATTACCCGGACCCTGAAAACCTGTAAAGTTCGTGGTTCTCTCTGAGGTAAAGACAAACCTCAGATATAACAGAAACATTTGCAGATTCACAGAGTATCAGCAGTAAAGTGGTAAAGTTTTTCAGCTGTTAACAATAATGTGAATCATTCACCTGGCGGCTGTGCGGCTGCAGGCAGAGCTGTGGTACTGGTTTCACTGGTCAGCTCCAGTGGTACGTTAACAGGCTCTGGACGTAAAGGGACAGAGGACAGAGGACAGGGTGAGTAGTATTGTATTTCAGTGTAACTAAAAACTGAATAACAGCTCCATGTCTCCACCTACTGGTGAGGCTGAAGGAGGCGGTCCAGTGGGAGAGGGCCTGTGATTGGATGCCGTGGGCGTATGAGCTCATGTAGCTGTGTCGTCCACGTAGTTTTTTAACCCTGACGGGGCCACCGGATGGACCGAGCACCCCCCTGCAAAGCAAAGACACAGCTAAAACATCATCAGTGGACAAACGCAAAGTTTGCACTTTAATTATTTTTTATTACAACTTGAGTCACATTTCTGTAGTTTTTCTTAAGGGCGTCTGTGTACTCACAGCTTGGACACAAGAAAATTTGCTTTGCATTCCTTCTGAAAACAGATCAATCACTAGATCAACTGGACTTAAAGCAAAAGTTTGACATTTTAGGACGTACGGCTACTTGCTGTTTGCTTAGAGTCCAGTGTTCAGATGATACCACTCTCATATCTGTCCACCAAATCCAAAGACACAGCCAGCAGCTGGTTAGCTTAGCTTAGCATAAAGCCTAGAAATCATGCGAACAGCTAGCCTGAATCTGAACAAAAGGTATCAACCAACCAGCACCTCTAACAACATGAATGACATTTGTGTACATGTACAGTGCCGGGAGGCCCCAAACATCTTTTAATTCACACCAAAAATAAAGTGATTCACACTGTCAATAGTTTTTGTCTTTTTAGTCTCCATAAGGTGTCAGAGACATAAAACAGCATCAACATAGAGCTTGTTGATCAAAAAAAGAGCCAGAGGAGGATCCCCCACACCCCCCACAGAGGACACAGCTGAGACACTGATGTCCTAAAATCCTAGAAATTTCCTAAAATTGTAGAAATGTCCTGAAATCCCACAAAATGTCTTAAAATCGTGGTGACATTCCAAAATCATAGAAATGTCCTTGAATCCTAGAATTGTCTTGAAATCCTAAAGATTTCCTAAAATCCTATAAGTCCTTAGATACAAGAGACATCCTAAAATCTTAGACCCATTCTAAACTCTTAGAAATCCTAGAAATGTCCGAAAATCCTAGAAACATGTATGGGGCTGCTGCGACTGGCCCCTGGCCTCCTGTCAGTTTTGCCACAGTGGCCCCCAAACAAATCAAGCTCAGTATTCCTGTCCCCCAAACTGGAGCTTTAACTAGAAAAAAGGGAATGACAACTAATCCATTAAAGGTTACATTTTTTGTAATTTGCATTTTTAAAACTCGATGAATCGGTGGAGCTCAGTTTATTTAAACTGAAGTCCTTCGTTGTTAAAAGAAGGATTTCTGGGAGGCTGTGTCCACGCTGACCCTGGAGCTTTGAATAAATCCATCACAGAACAGGAAGCTCTGTTCGGTAACGCTGAAAAGAGTCCGACTTCAGAGAAAAGAGCCTGAAACCAAAACAGAGAGCGGACAGGAAGATGAGATGTGAAGTTTTCCCCTCGTGGCCCTCCGCAGAGGAAGGAGGAGGTCATTCAGGGTTGAGAGCTTAATCCCTCGGTCCTGCACATTCCTTCATGGTGTTGGTGTTTTGTTGAGGTTCAGCAGACAGCAGGACTCACGCTGCTCATTATTATGTCACATCTGCAGCTGCTGTCAGTAGCCGAACAGAAGGTTTGAGTCACGTGTCTGTAAAGCTAAACCCAAACTGGATTTACCCACGTGGCCGGTCCACGCCTCCGCCAACAAGTCAAGTTTACGTCCAGGTCTGTGAAAACATGCTTCATACACAGGAGATTTCTACAATCAGCTCAGTTTACAAGTGGACCTTGCCTTGACCTTCGACCACCAAAATCTAATCCGTTCATCATTGAGTCTAAGCGGAAGTTTGTGCCAAATTTTAGGAAACTCCTTCACGGTGTTTTTGAGATATCACGTTCACAAAATCGAATAAGTACATCGTTAAACACAGGTGAATGTTTGTGTCAAACTTAAGAAGAAAAAAAGACACCTTAGGGCCCTGTTGAGATTTTGTGTTCACAACAATGGAATGGTTGGGGTCACAGTGACCTTGACCTTTGACATATGACGAACAAAATCTAACTGGCTTATCACTGAGTCTAAGTGGACATTTGTGCCAAATTTGAGGAAATTTTCTTATGGTGTTCTTGAGATATCGCATTCACAAGAATGACACAGACCTGGTCATAGTGACCTTGACCTTTAACCATTAAAATGCAATCAGATCACTGGTGAGTACAGGATTTTTGGGATTATTGTGAAAAGAGATATTTTGAGTTGTGTTCTCAAGAATGGGATGGACAGGGTCACCGTGACCTTGACCTTTGACAACCAAAATCTAATCAGTTCATTGCTGAGTCCAAATGGGCATTTGTGCCAAATTTGAAGAAATTCCCTCAAAGTCTTCAAACCCTTTGGTGTCATGCTCACTTGTGGTCGGATGTAAACAAAGATACAAAGACAGACAGCAGGTGTAAAATGTAAAGTCCCACCTGTGGACAGCAGCTCCACAGACGGAGGACACAGAGGCGTAGATCCCCGTCCCGAACACAGACACCTTCCACTGGGTGCAGTCTGGAGGACACAAAACCACCACGCCGTCCTCCACCAGGTCAGCTCCGCGTGTCGCACAGGTCACCGGGTACGGCACTGATCAATAACACACCGAAAATCACGCTTCAGCAACGCGAGTTTGAACGGAATTAAACAACAAGTCGTTCTCACAGAGAAGTCTGATTTTTAATGTGCTCAAATCAACATGACAGCGCTCCGTCCTCATCGCTGAAAATATCACTCCGCCATCGAGCTCTAACGAAAAGCACAAAGCGAATAACCTGATATAAAATGGATCGTTTTGTTTTTACTTTAGTTTTTTACAGCAGCCTTAGTTGAGGTGACTCACTGCTGCGTTTCCAGATAAAGAGCTCAGAGAGTCTCATCAGGAGGCCGAGATACTCAGGCCGCCTTGCTTGGGGGCCATTTCCGGGATTTTAGCACATTTCTAAATTTTAGGAAATTTCTTGGAATTCAGGATGTTTCTAGGATTTTAGTACATTTCTGTGATTTTAGGACATCAGTGTCTCAGCTGTGTCCTCCGTGGGGGGTGTGGGGGATCCTCCTCTGGCTCTATTTTTGATCAACAAGCTCTATTTTGATATTTTGATGCTGTTTTATGTCTCGGACACCTAAAGGAGACTGAAAGGACAGAAACTATTCACAGAGTCCATCGCTTTATCTTTACTGTGAAACAGAAAATGTTTGGGGGGGCACACGGCACCCTTTCGGGGCCAGATTTGACCCCGACCGAGTAAAGTATTGAGTACTGAGTACTCCTCCCTGCGCCTCCTCCCTCTCTGCTGCTCCTCTGCCCTGCTCCTCCTCCCTCTCTGCTGCTCCTCCTCCCTGCTCTGCTACTTGTGGTTCCCAAAATTTCCAAAAGTAGGTTAGGAACCAGAGCCTTCAGCTACCACGCTCCTCTCCTATGGAACCATCTTCCATTTTCGGTCAGGGAGGCAGACACCGTTTCAACTTTTAAGGGTAGACTTAAGACCTTCCTCTTTGATAAAGCTTATAATCAGGGCTGGCTCAGGCTGCCTGGTCCAGCCCATAGTTAGGCTGACATAGGTTTAACCTGCCGGGGGACTTCCTCTGATACGCTGAGCTCCTTTCCTTCTCTCAATGCCGCCATCAGAAATCATGCATGTCTGTTAACTGCATTGCCATGTGCAAGCTTAGCTTAGCTCTGTGATAGCCATGTGGTACTCTCACTGCCTGGGGCTCTCGATTACAGAGCCTGGGTCTGTTGAACTGCACTACGCTAATCCTGCTGCCTCTCGGGAGCGTTCCTGCTCCCTTGTTTCCTAGTTTCCCTGGATCCTGGCCGTAACCTTGACTGTGCCTGACCGTGGTGATAGCTGTGCTGATGCTGTGATCCTGCCTTTGGTTGTGCTCGTGCTGTGGCTGTACTGATTCTGTGCCCCCGCGCTCGCCCTGATCGTGGTCTGGTCCTGGTTGCGCCGATGCTGTGATCTTGCCTTTGGACAACTCCCTTTCACATACGCATGAGACTGTTATCATCTCTATCAACATCATCATAGAGAGCAATTACTAATTTCACACCTGCTGTTATTGTAATATGACATGCATCTGTTTCTATTATTGCTGTGCCCCCCTCACCCCCCCTCTCTCTCTCTCTCTTTCCTTTTTTGCCATGATTGTATTTCAGTTGTTATTTACGACATCTATTGCTCGTCTGTCCGTCCTGAAGAGGGATCCCTCACTATCCTCTACCGCTCTTCCTGAGGTTTCTTCCTCTTTTTTCCCCGTTACAGGGGTTCTTTTTGGGGAGTTTTTCCTCGGTGACGTGAGGGTCTGAGGGCAGAGGGATGTCGAACACTGTAAAGCCCTCTGAGGCAAACCATGTTTTGTGATAATGGGCTATATAAATAAAACTGACTTGACTTGACTTGCTCCTCCTCCCTGCTCCTCCTCCCTCTGCTGCTCCTCCGCCCTGCTCCTCCTCCCTCTCTGCGCCTCCTCCCTCTCTGCTGCTCCTCCTCCCTGCTCCTCCTCCCTCTCTGCTCCTCCTCCCCCTCTGCTGCTCCTCCGCCCTGCTCCTCCTCCACCCTGCTGCTCCTCCACCCTGCTCCTCCTCCCTCTCTGCTCCTCCTCCCTCTCTGCTGCTCCTCCACCCTCTCTGCTGCTCCTCTGCCCTGCGCCTCCTCCCTCTCTGCTGCTCCTCCCTCTCTGCTGCTCCTCTGCCCTGCGCCTCCTCCCTCTCTGCTCCTCCTCCCTCTCTGCTGCTCCTCTGCCCTGCGCTTCCTCCCTCTCTGCTGCTCCTCCCTCTCTGCTGCTCCTCTGCCCTGCTCCTCCTCCCTCTCTGCTGCTCCTCCTCCCTGCTCCTCCTCCCTCTCTGCTGCTCCTCCGCCCTGCTCCTCCTCCCTCTCTGCTGCTCCTCTGCCCTGCGCTTCCTCCCTCTCTGCTGCTCCTCCCTCTCTGCTGCTCCTCTGCCCTGCTCCTCCTCCCTCTCTGCTGCTCCTCCTCCCTCTCTGCTGCTCCTCCTCCCTGCTCCTCCTCCCTCTCTGCTGCTCCTCCGCCCTGCTCCTCCTCCCTCTCTGCTCCTCCTCCCTCTCTGCTGCTCCTCCTCCCTGCTCCTCCTCCCTCTCTGCTTCTCCTCTGCCCTGCTCCTCCTCCCTCTGTGCTGCTCCTCCTCCCTCTCTGCTCCTCCTCCCCCTCTGCTGCTCCTCTGCCCTGCTCCTCCTCCACCCTGCTGCTCCTCCACCCTGCTCCTCCTCCCTCTCTGCTCCTCCTCCCTCTCTGCTGCTCCTCCACCCTGCTCCTCCTCCCTCTCTGCTGCTCCTCCCTCTCTGCTGCTCCTCCACCCTGCTCCTCCTCCCTCTCGGCTCCTCCTCCCTCTCTGCTGCTCCTCCCTCTCTGCTCCTCCCCCCTCTCTGCTGCTCCTCCCTCTCTGCTGCTCCTCTGCCCTGCTCCTCCTCCCTCTCTGCTGCTCTTCCTCCCTCTCTGCTCCTCCTCCCTCTCTGCTGCTCCTCCGCCCTGCTCCTCCTCCCTCTCTGCGCCTCCTCCCTCTCTGCTGCTCCTCCTCCCTGCTCCTCCTCCCTCTCTGCTTCTCCTCTGCCCTGCTCCTCCTCCCTCTGTGCTGCTCCTCCTCCCTCTCTGCTCCTCCTCCCTCTCTGCTGCTCCTCTGCCCTGCTCCTCCTCCACCCTGCTCCTCCTCCCTCTCTGCTCCTCCTCCTCTCTGCTGCTCCTCCTCCACCCTGCTCCTTCTCCCTCTCTGCTGCTCCTCCTCCCTGCTCCTCCTCCCTCTCTGCTGCTCCTCCACCCTGCTCCTCCTCCCTCTCTGCTCCTCCTCCCTCTCTGCTGCTCCTCCCTCTCTGCTCCTCTTCCCTCTCTGCTCCTCCTCCCTCTCTGCTGCTCCTCTGCCCTGCTCCTCCTCCCTCTCTGCTGCTCCTCCACCCTGCTCCTCCTCCCTCTCTGCTGCTCTTCCTCCCTCTCTGCTCCTCCTCCCTCTCTGCTGCTCCTCCGCCCTGCTCCTCCTCCCTCTCTGCGCCTCCTCCCTCTCTGCTGCTCCTCCTCCCTGCTCCTCCTCCCTCTCTGCTTCTCCTCTCCCCTGCTCCTCCTCCCTCTCTGCTCCTCCTCCCTCTCTGCTCCTCCTCCCTCTCTGCTGCTCCTCTGCCCTGCTCCTCCTCCACCCTGCCCCCCCTCCCTCTCTGCTCCTCCTCCCTCTCTGCTGCTCCTCCACCCTGCTCCTCCTCCCTCCCTGCTGCTCCTCCACCCTGCTCCTCCTCCCTCTCTGCTGCTCCTCCACCCTGCTCCCCCCCCCTCTCGGCTCCTCCTCCCTCTCTGCTCCTCCTCCCTCTCTGCTCCTCCTCCCTCTCTGCTCCTCCTCCCTCTCTGCTGCTCCTCTGCCCTGCTCCTCCTCCCTCTCTGCTGCTCCTCCACCCTGCTCCTCCTCCCTCTCTGCTGCTCCTCCCTCCTCTGCTCCTCCTCCCTCTCTGCTGCTCCTCCGCCCTGCTCCTCCTCCCTCTCTGCTCCTCCTCCCTCTCTGCTGCTCCTCCTCCCTGCTCCTCCTCCCTCTCTGCTTCTCCTCTGCCCTGCTCCTCCTCCCTCTGTGCTGCTCCTCCTCCCTCTCTGCTCCTCCTCCCTCTCTCCTGCTCCTCTGCCCTGCTCCTCCTCCACCCTGCTCCTCCTCCCTCTCTGCTCCTCCTCCCTCTCTGCTGCTCCTCCACCCTGCTCCTCCTCCCTCTCTGCTGCTCCTCTGCCCTGCTCCTCCTCCCTCTCTGCTGCTCCTCCACCCTGCTCCTCCTCCCTCTCGGCTCCTCCTCCCTCTCTGCTGCTCCTCCCTCTCTGCTGCTCCTCTGCCCTGCTCCTCCTCCCTCTCTGCTGCTCCTCCCTCTCTGCTGCTCCTCTGCCCTGCTCCTCCTCCCTCTCTGCTCCTCCTCCCTCTCTCCTCCTCCTCTCCCCTGCTCCTCCTCCACCCTGCTCCTCCTCCCTCTCTGCTGCTCCTCCCTCTCTGCTGCTCCTCTGCCCTGCTCCTCCTCCCTCTCTGCTGCTCCTCCCTCTCTGCTGCTCCTCCGCCCTGCTCCTCCTCCCTCTCTGCGCCTCCTCCCTCCTCCTTAGACATTACTGTTATATAAAAAAAATTGATCTAAAAAGTGACTTGTTTCTATCTGCATATACCATATTCGATTATCACTATACTTTACAATTTGAAACAATATAAAGACCTGCATTTGTAGCTTTGACATGTGTTGTCTCTAAAGTAATACCTGAGAAGTTTATGTGAGCATCAGCGATGACACTTGTGTTGATGTTTGGGTTTTATTTGGTAGATGACTGAAGTACAAGGTAAGTTCAATACACTGTATGTGACAAATTTATGGTTGGAACAGAATCATAAATATTTCATTGATGCAGTTACTTCGTCTTTAAGGAAATAAATGCCATGTATAGTTACAGTTTTGCAAAACTACATCTGTTGGTGATGGCGCGAAATGAGAATTATTAATAAATAAATGAAATTTTACTTTACTTCTGCTTATGTATCAGAGAGGGATCAGTGAATAAGTGATGCGTCTTGACCTAATGCAAAAACTAAAAAAAATAAATAAAAGAAACTGAAAATAAGAAACAAAAGCATGTTTTTGTCTCGGTAAAACACCTTTAAAAGGATAAAATGCCTCAAAAAGTGGAAGAAATCAACTGGATTTACAACAGAGGATTAAAAAAAGGTTTACTGTTACTTAAAACTATTCATGAGATTCAGAATAATAAATCTGTTCTTTGACTGGGATAAAAGGAGCTTTTCATCTGTTTCATCTATTAGAGAGTTTAAATTTCAGGCATTTTTATGATCCAGGCTCAAAATAAACATACGCGTGAAAAAAAAGTTCTGCAGATAAACAACAAGTCATACAGAGAGGTTTAAAGTTTCCTCCAGAGACACAGTTTCTGAACAACACACAGAAAAAAATCATCAAAGTGAAGAAGAAGAAGAAGAAGAAGAAGAAGAAGAAGAAGAAGAAGAAGGAGGAGGACTGACCGCCCGACTCGGAGCCAAACGCTGAGGAGATCAAGAAGAAAAGGCCTGCAGAGAAAGAGAGAGAGAGATCACATTAACCCGACATTGAATACACAAGAAAACAAATTAAAAATGTTAAATGACAGAAAAATAATAAACAAAAGAGCAGCGAAAGAAGAGCGTCGTACCTGTGAGAGGCAGCAGGACAGACGGCCGAGACATTTCTGCACCTGAAACACAAACCCACCTCACATCACTGAGAAAATAACAACTTTAAAAATGTTCAGATGTGATCATACACATTCAGTACACAACTGTCCACATGCTGCACGATAGCACAGAAAAATCCAGTCAGCCAGCCAACGGGCCAGTAAAACCAGTAAACCAGCTGCACACAAGATCTCTACAATCAGACACAGATTAGTGTCACCAGTTCAGTCTTTGACCAAATGTCTCCGCTGTAACGCTGAAAACATGATGATGTCACTGTGAAGTCCACCTTTGACCTTCTGAATATAAAATTTCCTCACTTCATCATTTTATCCTGTTGGGAGTTTGTGTGAAATTTTGTCATAATTAGTGTAAGAATTTTTGAGTAATGGCCAAAAACATGTTATTTTTGCTGTGACCTTTGACAACCCTGTTCTAATCAATTCATTTTTTTAAGTCCAAGTGGACGTTTGTGCCAAATTTGAAGTATCTCCCTCAAGGCCTCCTTGTGATGTTGCTTCACGAGAATGACGCAGGGAAGTCATAGTGACCCTTGACCACCAAATTCCAATCAGTTTATTGTTTAATCCAAGTGGATGTTTGTGCCAAATTTGAAAAAGAAATTCTCTCAAGGTTCTCTTGAAATATTGTGTTCATCAGAATGAGAAACAAAAGGTCACGTGACTTTTGATCTTTGACCACCAAAACATAATCTAGAATCCAACAAGACGTTTGTGCCAAATCTTAAGAAATTCCCTCGAGGACGAGGTCACAGTGTCCTTAGACCACGAAAATTTAATCAGTTTGTTGGTGAGTCCAATGGGATGTTTGTGCCTAATGGCGTTCTTGATATATTGCGTCCTGAGAATAGGACAGATGAGGTCAGAGTAACCTTAAACTTTGACCACCAAATTCTGATCAGTCCAAGTGGATATTTGTGCTAAATTTGAAAACATTATCTTTTGGTGTTCTTGGGATACTGAGTTCACAAACAAGAAAGATGAGGTCACAGTCACCACGACTTTTGATCTTTGACCACCAGAACTTAATCAGTTGTACGTTGAATCCAACCAGACGTCTGTGCCAAATTTTAAGAAATGCTCTCTCAGCCTTTTTGAGATATTGCCTTATGAGAATGAGACAGATGAGGTCACAGAGACCTATGATCACCAACTTCTAATCAGTTTATCATTGAGTCCAAGTGAACGTTTGTGAGAAACTCGAAGGAAATTCCCTTCATTGTGTTCTCCAGGTATTACTTCACAGGAATGAGGCAGACGAGGTCACACAGACCGTGACTTTTAACATTCAACCACCAAACTCAACTCGGTTCACTCTAAGGTCCAGGTGGATGTTTGTGTCAGATTTGAAGGAAATTCCCTCAACGTGCTCTTGAGATTAGATGGATGGATGGGCAACCCGAAAACATAATGCCTGCGCACTCGGCTATTATCGGCGCAGAAGAGAATAAGCAAACTGGTTCAGTCAACAGTTATCAGACTCACAGATGGGCAACTGAAAACACAAACAAGCAACTAAAAACACCAATGGAAAACAAGCACCACAACCAGTAACACAGATGGGCAACCATCAAAGCAGATTGGCATTTAAAAACACAGACTGGCAACTAAAAAACACCAACAGGAAATTAGCACACAACCAGCAATGCAAACCAGCAAATAAAAACGCAGACAGGCAACTTCAAACACCAATGTGAAACAAGCAACACAACCAACACCACAGATGGGCCTCTAAAAACACAGACGGGTAAGTAAAAACACCAACAGGCAACTAAAACCACAGACAGGCAACAAGCAACACAACCAGCAATGCAAACAGGCAACTAAAAATGCATGCAGTCAACTAGCAACACAGATATGTGACTAAAAAAAACAGCCAGACAGTGAAAAACAAAGATGGGCAACTGGCAACACAACCAGATACAAAACCAGTACTGTAAACAGGCAAATACACAAACAGGCAAATAAACATGAACAGGCAACTAAAACCCCATGGGCAACTAAAAACACATATAGCAACAAAACCAGCAACACAGAACGGGCAAATAAAAAAACACATGCAGGAACTAAAAACGACAATGGGGAACAAGTAATGCAACCAAAAACACATTTGGGCAACTAAAATCACAGACAGGCAACAGGCAACAGCCATAGCAACCAGCACCAGTTACTCGGCTTAACTGTCTGAACTGTTTACTGAAAGAGTTTAACCCTTTGAAATCTGAGCAGCTTGGCTTGATTTCTTAAAAAAAAAAAAACCATAGCAAAAGGGCAATGAGCAACTTTACAAGAAATTAACCAAACTTTCCAAAAGAACAACAATAAAAGAGTAAAAATTGCTAAAAAAGTCCTTTAAAAAATAAGTAAAAGTACAAAAGTATTAACATCAACATATACTTAAAGTACCAAAAGTAAAAGTACTCTCTCTGCAGAGCCGCCAATATTTAACAATGACATTTAATAAAATTATAAATATTAACGCGTTCATGTGTTCATCACTTCAGTGTTGCAACTGTGAAAAGTGGAGCTCATTTTAATACCTTAAGTACTGCAGGGTACCTTAACCAAAAATAATATGTCAACATTTATTACTTTATCTATATTTTTCATTAACAACATAAATCTCCAAAGTAACTAAAGCATCAAATAACTGTAGTAGAGTAAAAAGTACAATATTTACATCCAAAATGTAAAGAAGTACAAGTATAACATGATATCAAATATTTTATTTTATTTTGTCTGTATTAATTCATCTGTTTTAGGTTGCATTGAACTTTATCTTTTAATTTATTCTTTTATTCTGCCCTGATCATGTTTAATTCTTTTTTTCAGCTGCATTGACTGTTGTTGGTACATGTTGTTATTGTTTGGCTCTTATAAGACAAATTATTATTATTATTATTATTATTATTATTATTATTCTGTTTGTTTTTTTGTCTTTTTTCTGTCTTCTAATTCTTTTCTTCTCCTCATCTCATCTATTTGTTACAGGGACTGCGGATGTAAAATAGCAGTCGATTTAACTCCGGCATATTCACATTTGTATTATACACAGATTTTCATTTATATGCTATGTCCCTATTTAAAATATAAAATAAATAAATAAATACATACATATTATAAAATGGAAAAGTACTTTAAAATTGTACTTGAGTGAATGTACCCAGTTACTTTCCACCAATGAAAAGGATTAATAAGTTATTGTTAACAAATTATTGATAAGCCAACAAACCAATGAGTAAATAAGTGAAACAGGTAATCAGTGAAGCAGGCAGTAACTAGTTAACCAGTCAGTCAGTGAGACCGTCTGCAGCAGGACAGAAAACAGCCTCTACGTTTGGATCTAAATCAGCCAATCAATCAGTCAATAACCCAAAAAGTCATTCATGCATTCATGCAGTAAAGATGAAAACTCACGGGCTGTTTCTCCTCAGCGTCGTCTGTCAGGAAATCAGAGCAGAGTTTATTCCTGAAGCAGCAGGCGGTGAGCTGCTGATGATCGCCCAGCGAGAGAGAGGCAGCCCTTTAAATAAGCTCTGTCTCAAACACACACACACACACACACACACACACACACACACACACACACACACCTTACAGCTGTGACATCAGAGGAGGCGGTGGGAGGGGCCTCACTGACAGGTCGACCTGAGGGGGAAGAAGAGAGAAAAATGAAAAACTGACCACACGCTAAAATCTGACCAGCTGAAGATCTGAGTTCTGTTTTGTTAACATGATTAACCCTTTAGCTTTAACGTCACACACCCTCGAATCACTGTGGGCACAAAATGCACTTTTCAAATTAAAGCATTAAAAAATATTTTACGTTAATATGATTTTCTACTTTTATTGAGTTCTTTTTTTAACCAACATAATTATCCTATCATAAATATTAAATATTCATTAATTTTCAGAATTTTAACCCTTTAAAGGACAGTTTTTTGTCATGATGCCACTTTGTTTTAGGATGAAAAGAAAAGAATTATTTCCAATTTCCTCCATGTTCAGAATATGATATTAGCTGCTGACAGTCTGGGATATGTCAGTGTGTGAGTGTAGCTGCTGACAGTCTGGGGTATGTCAGTGTGTGAGTGTAGCTGCTGACAGTCTGGGATATGTCAGTGATCAGCAGCTACATTGACTGTGACAGGTCACCTAGTGGAAATAGCATGTATTTCCTCCATATGCCAAATATGGTCAAAATGACCTCATCAGGTGGAAAATAGTCAAAATGACAAATTCAGAGTCAAAAGCCCAGAATGACACCCAGAAATAATACAAGTCCTGTTTTTCTGCTCTGATGGCTGTGGGATCAAAAATGTCAGTTTGAATGGGTTTCAATGGAGCATTTTTGGACCTGAACAGTCTGAATGTAACTATTTAGTTTCCACAGTGTATTTTAGACTTATTGTAGGAGCTGAGCTGCAAATTCACTGATTACACTCAAATACACAATCTGGACTACATTTAGGACACATGCATCAACACACACACAGTTATCACAACAGGAAGAAGAAAAGAGACGAAAATGAGACAAACAGTCCCTGAGGGTTCTGGTCTCGTGAGTTTTGTTGCTCGGTTGTTTTTGATGTTTGAGTTTGTTGACAGCTCAATCAATTGTTGAACTTTAATTATCGATAACTTTGGGTTGCAGCTTGAACTCGGCTGGCGATGTAAAGACGCTGCTGCGAGGCGTCGGAAAGAATCGACTCCGTAAACGTGACTCTGTTGACCTGAAGCGGGAAACAAAAGCTGAGGAGGATTTGAGATGACTTGACATATTTGTCCCATAGATCATCTGCTGTCACCGAATCCTCCAGTTGCTTTATGGTCATGTTGTTGTCATGATGTCAGCGAGGCCCGCGGCCGATCCGCAGCTAAAAACAAACCTCACGCTGTGACAGAAAGAAAACAGGGGAACTCCCAGTTTGTGTTTGTCACCTCCAAAAACCAGAGCTGTCGCCGGTGAAAACGCTCCCCGAGGAAGACTTTCTGTTGTCTTGATGACAAAGATGAAAATATGAGAAACAAGCTCAGTTGGCTGGAAAAAAAGAGCATTAATCCTTCGAAACCTGAGAAAATTGGTTTGAATTTCAAATAAGGTTAAAAGGCAATAAGAAACTTAACAAGACCTGGCTCAAAAATAAGCAAGAAATTAGTTAAAGATTACAAGAAAATTACCTGAAAATGAGCACAAAAAAAAAAACACATCGGAAAATGACCCCCGAAAGTACTAAAACTTAAATGTGTTTTTTCTGAAATGTAATTTTAAAGATATAATTCTAATAACTACATCATTTTCTGGATGTCACACAGAAATGCTACAGCGGCGTAGATCGATGACGGAGGTCATAGTCTGCACACATCAAACTCGATGTCCTACTAAACGTCATTAAGATCGATGTCGCAGAGCGAAGCTGCACGAAACTTAGACTGCAAAAATCTCAGTCTGCAAGAGACTTCACTCTTCAAAAGTTGAGCGGATCATCTGAAGTTTTTCACCCACAATTCCTCTGTGAAATCGTGGACTACATCTCCCAGAAATCCCTCATACGTGACCGCTCCCACGTATAAGGGACTTGCCTTTCCATCACGGCTCCATAATACGCCTACGTGGCCTTGGATTAGAAATAATGACGGCTAGTGTGGTGGCTGCAATAGAAATAAAGCTGCTGATGTTTTGAACATCCATCGCCATGGTTACTGGGATGTTATTGTGAACATATAACAGATCCGTGGTGAAAACAGAAGTCGCAGAACGTCAGTCGGTGGAAACACAGTCAGCTCCACGTTGAGTTTCATTCACATTAAGAAAATATCGTTAAAGTTTTGCAGAACTGTCACAAAAACGCGCCTCGCGCTGCACCCCTCGTGTACCAAACGCCTCAGTGTTTCTCCAAAGAGATGTTTGATGTCACTTTTGTGTCGCGCTGACGGTTCGTGGCCGCAGGGCGCCTCAGGTTGGCCTGGTTGTGTCTCCTGTGAGGCTCAGTGTGGAGGGCCGGGCGGAGCTCGGGGCCTCCTCGGTAGTGTTACCTGCGCGCAGGTACACGGGCGGACTAGACGGCAGCGGTCAGGAATTCAGCTTGGCCAGCTCCCAGCATGCAGCTGGTAAAATGAGACGGGTGAAGACAATGTCCCGGGGAGGAATGTAACCGGAGCGAAGGAGGACATTTTCTGAAGCTTCGCAGATGAAAAGTTCTGAAGGTAAACAGCTCTGAGAGAAATCTCTGAGCGCGCCTCAGTATGAACTTGTTTCAGATGGAAAATTTCTGCATTTTCAGGGATTTGACTGATAAAAAGTTCTTTGTCTTCGGTCTGTTTTGGGTCTCGGCTCCTCAGCAACACTAATAATCTTTCCCCGTATGATGGACGCTTCAGTCAAAACAGTGTTGTTGCCAGGCAGATTTCTCGGAGCTGATCGGTATCAGGAGCATCTTTGTCTGAAAGCTGCTCGGCTCTCTGCGGCTCAGAGGTGCTTTTGTGTAACGAGAAGAGACGGGACATTGGACGGTTATTATTTCTGAATGTTGTAACATCATCCGGGAGGCAGAGAAGCAGTAATCTTTATTAAAAACACTGTTCCACTTTTGACTTCTCCAGTTCTCAGAAAACATCAACAGCAGCAGTTTGCAGGTTGTGACGGTGTCCCGGGTTTCAGAGTTCAGGGTCATTAAAGTAAAAGTCTGCTTCAATTGCCTGTTGGCAATATAAGGTGACTCACAGTCAAATGTGGCCCCCGATAGGGCCCCTGGTGGCCCCCAAACATTCTCCAACTCACAGCAAAAACAAAGTGATTGACTCTGTGAATAGTTTTTGTCCTTTTAGTCTCCAGAAGGTGTCAGAGACATAAAACAGCATCAACATAGAGCCAGAGGAGGATCTCCCACAGAGGACACAGCTGAGACTAAAATCACAGAAACATCCTAAAATTCTAAAAATGTTCTGAAATTCAAGAAATGTCCTGAAATTCAAGAAATGTCCTAAAATCCGAGAAATTTCATTAAATCCACGAAATGTCGTAAAATTATAGAAACGTAATAAAAACGGAAATATATCCTAAAATCGGAGGCACGTCCTAAAATCCAAGAAACATCCTAAAAAATCTGAGAAATGTTCTAAAATCCTTGACATGTCCTAAAACTCTGAAAATGTTTGTCAGGGATTGTCCATCTTCCTGAGTTCAGATGTTTGTCTGAGTTTTGCTACAAAGACGATCTCGTGTGTTAAATCTGCTGTAACAGCTCGAAGCTTTATGACGTGATTTTTTTTGGATCCCAGTCTTGTTGCTGCACAAACATGTTTTCTAAAACCACCCAAAAAATATTGCATTGCTTGTTTATTCTTTCTTTATTGAAACTAATTTTCAGACATTTCTTGTACTTTTTACTAATTTCTTGCTAATTCGGGGTCACTTCTTCTTTTGTTGCCCATTGCCGTCTTCCCATGTTTTTGAAAGAAATCAAGACAGTTTGGTCAGGTTTCAAAGGGTTAATACTGACCCCAATCAATCAATCAATCAATCAATCAATCAATCAATCAATCAATCAGTTTTACTGTTTTCAGAGTGGAGGCGTGTCAGAAAAACAAGTTTCTTTACAAATTCAGAGGAAGACTGTGTGACTACATGATTTACTAATTTTGTGGGTGAAGTATTTCTAAAAACTTCTCGCTTGAGTCTTTTCTGATTTTGTCTGTGTTTGATTTTGTGCGAGTAAATGTGACGTTTAAGACGTTTCAGATGCAGAAATCGTGAATTCTGAATCTGAAATCTGAAGCTGAGAAATTTGCTCGAAACCTCCGT
>NC_142189.1:1032500-1055000 GCF_026936395.1 Plectropomus leopardus | reverse complement strand
GGAGAGATTCACATGTTGTTGGAGTCCGTTTACTTTTGGCCGAGTTGGGAGAGCTGTGGAGAGGAAGGAGAGCGTCAGCAGAGACGTAAAGAGGAGACAGACTTTCTTTAATGAGCAGGGGGACAGGTGTGTCTCACCTGTTTGGTGAACTGGGCAGCGTTGGAGAGTTCGCTGCAGCCGTAAACCACCTTCTTCCCCTGTTTGAACTGAGACAGTCGGAGTGAAACCATCAGCTCACATTCATAACAACCTCCTCACGAGGAGGATCCCCCACACCCCCACAGAGGACACAGCTGAGACACTGATGTCCTAAAATCACAGAAATTTCAGAATTAAATGTTCTGAAATCCTGGAAATGTACTAAAATTCTAGAAATGTCCCCAAATCCCCAAAATGTCCTAAAACCAAGATGTCTTACAACCATAGAAACACTCTCTAAAACTCTTATACGCCTTATCTATATAACCTTATCTCTGTTTATTCATTGGTTTTAATCTGTTGTTGTTTTTCATCTGTTGTTGTTGTGTTTTATTGTGAGTTGTTTTTAATCTGTTGTCTTTTGTTGTGTTGTTGTTTTTAATCTGTTGTCTTTTGTTGTGTTGTTGTTTTTAATCTGTTGTCTTTTGTTGTGTTGTTGTTTTTAATCTGTTGTCTTTTGTTGTGTTGTTGTTTTTAATCTGTTGTCTTTTGTTGTGTTGTTTTTAATCTGTTGTCTTTTGTTGTGTTGTTGTTTTTAATCTGTTGTCTTTTGTTGTGTTGTTGTTTTTAATCTGTTGTCTTTTGTTGTGTTGTTGTTTTTAATGTCTTGATGTTTTATTGTGTTGTTTTTAATCTGTTGTTGTTTTATTGTTGTTTTTAATCTGTTGTTGTTGTCTTTTGTTGTGTGTTGTTGTTGTGTATTATTGTGCATATATATATGTATTATCATTTTTAATTGTCACAGTATTAAATTTTATCAAATTTTTTGTATTTGAATATTTTAAGGGTTGCTATGACGACTTAATTTCCCTTTTGGGATGAAAATGAAGTTAATAAAGTTTCTATCTATCTTTGTAAATCCTACAAATGTCCTAAAATCCTAGAAGCATTCTGAAATAAGGCGACGAGGCTGGAAAAAGGACAGAAGCGTTGCAGGTCAGCAGGTCAACGAGCACTAAAACGTGCCTCTACTGTGAAGGTTCTACAGTAAAAATCACAGCGGCGGCTGTTTCGGTGCACGCCGTCGGCCGGCGATGTGTTTTGGCCTCTACAGTACCTTGGCGTAGTCCACCAGGTTCTGGTACTCGATGTAGTTTCCTCCTCCCACCATGAACACGATGGCCTGAAACATCATCATCATCATCATCATCACTTTTACAGGAAGTCTACACATTAAAGCGTTTGTTGGTTCACAGCTGAAAATGATAAAATACTGAAAAAAACCCCAAAAAAGAGCTTTTGTAACGTCAGTCAATTTTTCTCTGTTACGGTTTTTCAAAATAAAAGCCCACAGGAAAGACAGCTGATAATAATGATAGTTTGAATGTTAAAATCACGACAAAAACTGAGGAGACAGATTTCTGTCTGCGAGCATCATTTCCAGTCTGTCCTGGAAACAACTCTGAACCTCATCCATCAAAGTTTAGTCCTCGGGCAGAAACTCACCTCCTGAAACGGGTTCTTGTTCCTGGGAATGGAGCTGAGGAAGAGGAGGACAGGGAGGAGGACAAGGAGGAGAGGACATTAGACAATCAGAAGCTCCGTTAACACGACGTGAACGGCAGCAATCAGAAACATGTCAGAGCGATACCTCTCGCTGCCGCGGAGCATCTTTGGGTCAAAGTATCGGTAGTCATCGGTTTCCTGGAGGATCAGAGAGACAAACATCCGTCAGCTGATTCATCCGGAGGTCACGTCCAGCAGGATCAGCTCTGTTTGTTTTGGATAAATCTGAAATATTTTGACTTTAAAGCTGCTGTGAGATTCATTTTTATTTAATTACAGCTCCAGAGAGAGATTTAATATCGAATCAGTTCAGTTTAGTTTATTTGTACACAGTTTTAAAAAATCCAGCTGAGTAAAAGAAACAAAAAAAAGTGTCAGAAAAACACACACACACACACACACACACACACACACACACACTGAGGACCATCTGATAGAGGGAGAATGTGCTCCTCTTTTTCTTTCATCTTCATCCCAGCCCTCTCCTCCTCCTCCTCCTCCTCCCTCCATCAGATTCACAACAACAGGATCTTTGTTGGTCGACTGTAACTGCAGACGCTGAGAAACATGCTGTGTGTGTGTGTGTGTGTGTGTGTGTGTGTGTGTGTGTGTGTGTGTGTGATCAAATGACTACATGAACTGAGGAGTTGCATCAAAAATTTCACTCATTCATCATCTTCAGTCTGTGTGTGTGCACAGTCACACACACACACACACACACACACACACACACACACACACACATATTTTTTTTAAACTTATTTTTAAGTTTAAGTCAGCAGCAGCTTATAATTCAGAGGGGCTGAAATAAATATCTTTATATTCCAACAGCTTCTAATGAACCGTCCGGCTCCCGAAACACAAAATCTGTCAGCAGCAGATGTTTTGATCGTTATCGGCGCCACAGATAAATTTATCTGTGGGAAAACCTGCGACATATAAAACGCACCGCTCAAATACGGATGTGGATGGCAGTTACCAAGTTACCATGGCAACCCTTTGGCCCTACAGTCATGAGACGATCAATACGGCTGATTTTTGTCTGAGCGCCTGCAGTAAAAAAATAAAAACCTCCTTCGGTCCGAAGACAAACTTTCTACATAATGTCCACTGAAATCTGAGACAAATAAAAGACACTCACAGGGTTCGACTTCATCTCCATCAGGTTGTCCAGGATCCGAGTGACCGGAAGGTTCTGGAGGAAACATCATCATCACAGCGGTTATTTTGGTGTAAAACGTTTTCTGTGCACACATTTAAACACACAGGAGGGTTAATGAAGTTTAGAAAAGCACAGTCAGTTCTGTCTCTGTGGATCACACGGCATTTCAGGTTGGACTTTATCATTTTAAATTCATTTTCACTCATCAAACTCAACATTTTAACAGTTAAAACTTTTTCAGGTCAGTTTAAAAGGTTTGAATTCCTGTCAGCTTTTCGGTTTAAATCTGCAGGAATCTTTATTTTGTTTTGCTTGGATTCTCAGAAATTCAGCGAGCAGCTATTTTGAAAATATTGGCGACGTGAACGTGGAAGAAGTGTGTAAATATCCTCAGTGACGGAGCGTCAGCAGCTGCGTCCAGACCCAGAGAGTCTGAGTGGATGTAGAAAACAGACACCGCCTCCCTCTGAGAGTGTTTGAGAGTGTGTGTGTGTGTGTGTGTGTGTGATGATTATAAATGACTTCACGTTGGTGCCAGCTTCACCCTGAAACACCCCATCATCTCCCTCGCTGTCATCGTCCTCGTTGCTGTCCAGGGAGGAAGAGCCCGTCAGATTAGGGACGCTTGATTTAACCCCCTGCCAGACGCAGACGGGCGGTGTTTTGGCGGTGAGAGATGTTGAATAAAGGCGTGATCTGCTGCTCTCGGGTTACGACGTA
The DNA here is from genome assembly GCF_026936395.1 of Plectropomus leopardus. Taxonomy (NCBI): domain Eukaryota; kingdom Metazoa; phylum Chordata; class Actinopteri; order Perciformes; family Serranidae; genus Plectropomus; species Plectropomus leopardus. The sequence goes on along the minus strand of NC_142189.1, from coordinate 1,051,414 downwards.
CAGCTGAAAAACAGAGGAATGTTTGGAGGCTGGACGCCAGCAGTGCCGCCGTGTTGGAGGAGAGTCAAGGGCAGAAAAGACACGAAGAAGAGAGAAAATGTCTCATAAACCATGTGGACGGAGACGAGATGAGGATTACAGTGTTTGTCCTGCGACATGGCGGCGGTGACTCACAGCGCGAGTTCGGTTTCCGTTCAGTTTCTCTCTCTGTATCAGTTTGGACTCTCTGCCGCCGAAAACACTTTCCAAAAATTAAAATCCACTCTGAGCCAATCAGGCATCAGCACCGCAGCTGACAACATAAGCAGCCAATCAGGGACTGCGATGTAGTTAATGATGTAGCATTAAAACAATAACTGAATTTATTGCAGAAATAGAGTCAAAACAACAAGTAAGCAAAACAAGAGTTTATCGCAGGAAAAGACTTTTTCACCGTTCTTCTGACCGGATTTCACAAAAGCTTGATTTATCGACTTTTTTCGGCTGGTTCCACTGGTGATGAAGATATTCCCTGATACTCGGGCTGCGCGATATGAGCAAATATATCATCAGATCATGAAAGAACATCTATTGTTTCATATTATGCCATATTGTTCATCTAGTTTATGCCATATTGTTCATCTAGTTTATGCCATTTGACAATGCTTTGCGTTGGTCCGTGTGGCCGAGGGGGCGTCTGCACAACACGCAGCACTAAAACCAGCAAACGTGGAGGAGCTGGAGAGCGATACTGACAGCGAGCGGCCTACTCCAAACCCGTCTCAGCAACAGGAAATCAGAGACCGTCGGCACACATCGTCACAGAGACATGGTTAACCCCCAACATCCCGGATCATCCTGCTGCACTGGATGGGCGGACCTTGTTTAGAGCCGACAGGACACAAAGACTCTGATGCAAATTCAAAAATTGCACTGCAGGAATCTTAAAAGCAGCAACTGGATGGAGTCTTTTAAGTAGCAGCTGATTTTAATCAACTCATCCTTCAACTCCAAAGATGGAGCAGCACCATGGACAAACTGTTATTTCATTGTGTGGACTCTGTTTTTTAAACTATGTTTAAAAAAATGACACATAAATCTACCTTATGCTGTCTTTAACGGCTGCAGGTTTTTTGGGGGTCAGATGCTGTTTTGATATTTTTTTTACTCACATGTTGTTTGAGCACCAGATTCTTCACTCCCTCCATGACAAACTGGGAGCCCGTGTTCATCACTCTGGAAAACAGACTGCAGAGGAGGAGGAGCAGGAGGAGGAGGAGGAGGAGGAGGAGGAGGAGGAGGAGGAGCAGGAGGAGGAGGAGGAGGAGCAGGAGGAGGAGGAGGAGGAGCAGGAGGAGCAGGAGGAGGACAGGGTTAGGCTGGTAGTCTGAAAAAAACTCCTGTTTGAACGGAATAAAAAAAAACTCCACTGACAGTAATAATACTGCCCCTTTCTGCTGCTCATACTAAAGTGAATACTACTACTGTACTGCAAAAAAACACTAGTTACGACTGAGACAATAATTTAATGGATTTATTAGATAAATAAAGTATATAAGAGTCCTAAAATCAAAGACATGTCCTTAAATCTTGGAAACGTTTTTAAAATCATTCTCAAATCCTGGATGACGACAATCTAAAAATCTACAGTTTAAGTCTTTCAACAATGAACAGCAGCTTTTTGTTTTACCTAAATGAGGAGTCTTGAATGAAGTGTGTCTTAAAGGGTTAATTTAAAGTAATATTAGTCAGACAGAGAGTTTTATATTTGTCCTCTCAGGTCGTATTTCTCCGCCGCTGTGGTGAGATTAATGAGCTCATATTTTCAGCCAACGTGGACTGCTGCTGAATCTCGGCAGAAACTTTTCCGATAAATGCGATTCTGGGGTTGAAATCACTGACTGTAACTCACCCAAACAGCTGATTGTATTTCATCCCCACTAAAAACTTCACTTTACTCACGTATTTTAATTTTTTAAATCATACCTCAGACATTTTAACATATGTTTTTGGATTTTGGAGTTTGCAGTTATTTGATTTATCTGCAGAGGTTTAAAGCAAACTGTGTCACATAAACATTTTTAAAAAGCTCACCCCATGGGTTTGACTCCGCTGTTGCCGTAGTTGGCCGGGGTGGCGGCCATCTTGGTAAACGCCCTGAAAAAGAGAAAAGGTGAAAAATTTAACACGACTCAGTCACACGCTGCTCCGTCACTGTCATCATCCGGACAAAAGATGCAACATATCATTACTTATAGCTACAGCAGGTCCTTTTTATGGAAATAACTTTGTGTTGTTATATTCTGAATTAAGTTTGTGAGGCAGAAAGTCTGTGAATAAGCCTTCGATGTTTATTTCATCAGACTTACTTCCACTGTTTGATGTAGTTGAGAGGTGAAAGGTCGCAGCCTGCGTCCAGCAGAGCCGTCTTATACTGCTCCAAGTCCGCCTGAAACACAACAATCGCACAAACATCAGACGGCATCAGCGAAAACTGAAAACTAAAAAACTAAAACACACGTTAATATCAACCTCTGGAGGGATTTAAACACCAGGAGAAGGTTCAGGAATTTTCTGAGATGGATGTTTTTGTGACTGCATGCACTTAAGAAACTATCATTTAAAGACAACATTTCTACCTTTCTAATTCTAATTTTATTATTGTGTTTAATGAATTTTATCATTTTATTAACCCTTCAGGACCTGCAATAATATCACAAACATTCATATCACTCAGCGCACAAAATACGCTCTTAAAAATCAGGCTTTACAAGTTATTGTACAATGTTATTATTTTCTATTTTCATTGAGTTTATTTTTAACCAACATCAGTCCTAATCATAAATATCTAATATTCATTAATTTTCAGAATTGTAACCCTTTAAATGCCAAGTTTTTGTCAGGATGTCACTATGCTTTTAGGTGAAAAAAAAAACACAAAAATGAATTATCTTCAGTATAATATATCCTCAGTAGATTTTTTGCAGATGAAATAGCATGTATTTCCTCCATATGCCAAATATGGTCAAAATGACCTCATCGGGTGGAAAATAGTCAAAATGACAAATTCAGAGTCAAAAGCCCAGAATGACACCCAGAAATAATACAAGTCCTGTTTTTCTGCTCTGATGGCTGTGGGATCAAAAATGTCAGTTTGAATGGGTTTCAATGGAGCATTTTTGGACCTGAACAGTCTGAATGTAACTATTTAGTTTCCACAGTGTATTTTAGACTTATTGTAGGAGCTGAGCTGCAAATTCACTGATTACACTCAGATACACAATCTGGACTACATTTAGGACACATGCATCAACACACACACAGTTATCACAACAGGAAGAGTGAAGAGACTAAAATGTGACAAACAGTCCCTAAAGGGTTAATATTGTTCCTGATATTGCTCGAGAATTTGAACGTTTTGCACCAAAACACCAGGGAAGCCACACAATCCACCTCAGACGGTGTCAGCAGCACTGGTTTGTGTCAGGAGTTCATCATCACAGCAGCGTGAAGCTGTTGTTTCAGAGGCCTCAACATTCCTGCTTCCTACGTACGGCCGAGAGGGTGACATCGAGTGTACGGTCCGTCTTTAATAAGCTCCTGACTGCAGCGCGGCAGGAGGGATTACACAACGCCAAAGTGTGTCTGTGGGAGAGTGTGTGAGGCTGTTTTTGTAGGAATGCGATCCCACCACATCAGTGAGAAACTCTAGCAGCTCTCTGGAGACTCTGCAGCAGAGAGAGAGGGGGAGGAGAGAGGGGTGAGACGGAGGGCTGAGAGGGGGAGAGGGATCAAAGGAGGGAGAGGAAGAGGAGACAAAAAGAAACAGACAGGAGGCCAAGAGCTGGTCACAGAGGGAGAGGGACGACCAGAGGACAGGAAGACAGAGAGAGAGTCTCAGGTGGATGAAAGAGAGGGAGGATGGTTTGCTGGCAGAGAGGAGAGCTGTCACGCCGTCCGCCAGCGGAGGACGAGTCTGAACAATCGCTCACAGGATCGCCGCGGAGGCCAAATCAACAGCTCTCACATTTAAACAGACTCTTCAAATTACTGCACAATTCAGGATAAAATAAGAGGATCGTCAACAGGGAAACAATGGCTTCAATGTAAACTGGGTTAAATTATATTCATGATATTTTCATCATGATATACGTGTCCGCCACCCCCCTCATGTGTGGACATGTCCGACAGCCCGCTCCAGTGTGGACATGTCCGACAGCCCGCTCCAGTGTGGACATGTCCGACAGCCCGCTCCAGTGTGGACATGTGCGACAGCCCGCTCCAGTGTGGACATGTGCGACAGCCCGCTCCGGCGTGCATACATGTCCAACAACCAGCTTCAGCACGTAAATATCCGACAGTCCGCTCCGATTGGAGTAGTTTGACAGGCTGTCTTGCTCCTGCCAGGTTTTCCAACAAAACACCTGTCGTTGCGCACAACCAACCACAGAAGTGACTGTTATTAGCGCCCATACCACTGATTCATCATTTGTACCTGTAAGGCACCACCAAGTGGCGGACCGTGGACAAAACTTCATCCTATCTGGACCCGTGGCCAAGTTGTAGTAAGACTACTATGTAAGAATGAGAACAATATTTCAGCAATATGCAGTGAGACAGACAAACAGAGAGCAGCTTCTCCTCAAAGCACCAAAACAGACACATCTGCAGAGGTGAAAGTGACTTCTTTAGACTCTACAGACGACTTTGTGTTAGTTTCAGCTTTAATCAGACTTTGGATGAATTATTTAGAAAGAGCAGGACGCATCGCTCCGTGTCTCATCCAGCCGCTCGCGCTGAGCTCTCATTATTATTACCAGGGGCAGATGTAATGTAAGTTTACTTGAAGTTTGTTTCAGATGGAGCTTTTCATTTTTATATAATGCTGGAAAGTTTAATAAATAATAATAAATCATATGTTTATTACACTTCAACACACCATGGTCACATGACACTGAGTCAGTGAACTATGAGGGCAAAACACAAACCACCAAAAAGGTATGAGGCTCGGACCTTTGCTGGGAGGAAATTTTAGTACCTGGACCTCTGTGAGTTTTAGTAGAATAGGTCCTCCAGCTGGTGATGCTGTTCTACAGTATATTTGTCATGTTCAATGTCTGACAGAAAATTAAGATTTAAACCAAAATGAACCTGATGATATCTTCAGTTTGAGTTGGAAGTAACTTTAAGCAGGTTTTTTCCCCACAAACATTGCCTCCAACACCCAGTTCAGAAAACTGCAAATATATAAATTACTGCCATCAGCAGTGTGCATTTATTATGATCTTATGGGCATTTATTTAAATGAAAATGAGATTATTACTTTGAACCTCATAAAGTCAGGATCACCTTTGATGGTCTGAGTATCTGAACACACAAAAAACCTCAAACTAAAAAGAGGAAAAGCTGATCTGTATGAAAACCTGTCCATCCAACAATGATGTCACTGACAATCGATAAACCACCAACAGTTTTTATTGGAGAGACTCGGCAGATTATTGATGAATTAGAACGGCTCCTGCTTCAGTTTTTGGCTGACTTACCCACGCTGAACGAGCACTGACTGAATAATTGAGATGGATAGTTTAAATTATTTCTGCAGGTGTGCAAGCAGAGCTCTCTGCCCACAGCTGCTGGAGGCCTGGACCCAGACCTGGACCTGGACCTGGACCTGGTCTGCTGACTGACTGCTAATGAAGGTTCAGGTAAACTTCAGTGGCAGAAAAAAGTCTTGACTGATTAAAACCCGATTTGAAAACGGGTGGGCTTCTTTGTGCAATACGTGCAAACAAATGCAAAGGCTGATCCTGGTGCATCAAGTGAAACTAACAACAATCACAGTCCTGTCCGATCGTAAAGGATGAGAGGCGCTTTGTGCCAAACTAAACCTGATCCAGCTGTGTTCCTTTTACACCGACTCTCAGCACGTCTCTGACAGGAACTCGCCGCTTTGGCTCGACCGTCTTCTTTCTATCATCATGGCTCAAATGAAATCATCAGTTTGGTGAAGCCAAGAAGATGCTTCTCATATAGCGCGTCCAGAATGAGGCTATTGATCAGTATTATGTGGTTTTGGGGACATGAGGGCACGGCCGACTTCAAACCATCTGTCTAAACCATCTCTGCTGCTTGCCAGTCCACAGCTGGTGATGTAAGCGTCCCCGGAGCGCCGATGGGAAGAAGTGCAGCTCTTGTCATCTGAGACGCCAAATTAATTTCTGTTTGTTTGATTTCATCCAATGAAGCAGATCCAGGAGGAATTTCTGCAACTTCAGAAATAAACAGCGTCTGTGCGTCCACCGAGGAGAAACCACCGGAGTCGAATGCTTCAGAAGCACGACGCTGCAGAAACGTTGCCGCCTGAGAAACCAACATTTTAGTCGATACTGTGATCATGACTTCTGTTTGGGAGGGAGGACTTCAGGGTTTCCCACAGGGGTGTGCCATATCATACTGCCGGTATACTTTTTAATAAGATAAGAAAAATTCATATCATGATAACAACAATATTGGACTTGTTGACATCATGATGTCAGACTATTACAAGGATGACATGCAAATTCATGAAGTGTTCCTTATTTTGGCCCTAAATCAATGTTTACTAGAACTGGAAGAATGTGTACTTTTATTTGTTTTCAGCCTCTGGCCTGTCTGCAACGTATTTCCAGAGTGATGGTTTCCAGGTGCTGTATTTTCTTTAAAAAATATTTTGAATATTTATTTATAAAAATATATTTTTATATATTGTTAGGTTTTAAATTTTAGATATCTTGCATGTAAATCACGTTGAGCTGCATTTTATGTATGACGGATGCCATACAAAAAAAGATTATTATTATCAGGGGGTCGACAGATTATCGGCCCGGCTGATTATTGGGGCAGATATTTGGCATTTTGCTGATTATATGATGTTGAAAGTTTCAGTTTTGATGAAACATTTTCTAAAAGCATTTAAACAAAGTTTTGTGTAGGAGTTTGTTATATTCCTAATTCCAAATTTCGACTGAAACGTTTTTCTTTTTTATTGTAAATGCATATCTGTTCCAAATGTCGGTTAGCGGTCTCATTAACTACTAATCGGTATCGGCCCTGAAAAACCAAGATCGTTCAACCCCCAATCGTCATTATTTATTAATAAAGAGAACCATCACTGAAAACGCTCACAGATTAGTTCTCTTTACTTTTATGATATTTCAGGAACTTTTTTGTTACCAGTTTTTATAGTTTATTTTCACAAAAGCGGCACCATTTGAAGGTTTGCACGTCTCTCAGCGTAACATTAAACAAAAACACAACAACGTGAACTAAACTGTCCCGACCTTTGACCCCATGCAGCTGAAGCTCTGTTTGGTCGAGAGAAGAATGAGGAGCTTTGTGTTGCTGTTTTTAATTTTCCCCGTCTCCTCAGGTCTCTTTCTGTCCTCAGCGTCTGTTTTGTTCTTGGCGGTAAACGCTGAACCACAGGAGGATCACAGGAAGTTCTCCCAACAGTCACACTCTTCTTCTCCTGCAGCGTGAGGTTTGATTTTGGCAGAACCGAACACCAGCGGGACAACGAGCTAAACCTCAAACCCTGACATCACGACGTCTCACCGTTGAATCATCTCCGCTCCTCTAACACTACTTCTAATGCATCCTATAATTCGCTCCATGAAAACACCTTCTGCACTATGGAGCGCACGGTGCAACGACTGTTTCCACGCAAGAAAACGACCAAATTTACACGATACATCTCACAACAACTATGTTCATCTTCTGAGTTTGACTTTCAGACACCAGCTCGCCAACACGCCACTTTTAATCAGCAGACTTTGAAAAGTTGGACGTGCGAACGTCCTTCAACTTGCCGCCAGGGAAAGTTTTCAAAATGCTCACTAAGTTCAACAAAGTTTCAAGTCTCTGAAGCTGATTTTCACAGAAATGAAGTGAAACCAGTGGCTGCCTGGAAGGAGGGAAATCAATCTGAGAACAGATGATTTGATCAAGAAGAGAGGAAACTTTATCGCCAGTTCATAAACGGCTGCGGTGCAGAATTATCTGAATTTGCTCGTCCTACAGGAAACTTTGTGATGCATTTTGGTCCAATGTTTGTTGTTAGTTTGGAAAAATCAGGGTTGACTGAATTTTGCATGGCAATATTTTATCAATACTTGGACACCAAGTTTATTTTTTTTTAATCATGCAAAGTATTAATACTGCAAAAACAAATTAAACTTTAATCTGTTTCTTTCTCAGTCCACAAGACACATATTACTATCTTTTTCGGATAGATGTTGATAGTTTTTCTTTACATAATTTGCAGTTAAGAAAAAAGGTAATAAATCGCAATATTTTATCCTTAATACTCAGCATATTGCAAAACACAAGAATCAGAAAAATATCCCATCGCAGGGGTCCTCAAAGTTAAATTTCAAATCAGTCCAGTGTGACGGCTCTAATATCAATACTAGACTCGTACCTTTTATATTTTTATATTTTATATTTTATATTTGTATCTCCTATTTTATCTGTTTTCTTTTTTTTCTATATTTATGTTGTACCAACCCACCAGAACAAATTCCTCGTATTGTGTTAACTATACCTGGCAATAAATCTTTTTCTGATTCTGATTCTGATTCTGATTCTGGGTAAACTGGTGCAGAGCTGGTTTGGTGACTCACAGCTCTGTGGTCCCAGTTCACGTCACTCACACATGATGACAGCTGCAGTAACACACTTCAGAGGACGTCCCGCCTGCATCCATCACAGCAGCGGTTTGGACGCGCTCACGTTTTTGGTGAATTCAAAGTGGAACTGATTTAAAAATGAAAACACATTTCCACCATGGAAAATATTTGTTGTTGTGTGTTCCCACAGAGCCAGACTTCACTCATAGATATTATTAGTTACACTTAGTTCTTTTTTTAAACAAAGAAATCACTGTAACGGCTGCACAAAAAACCCAAAATATTCTGCAGCTCTTTTACCGAACATGTTGAAGCGGGTACACATGGGAGCAACTTTCCCCGCGTGATGTTTCATCACCTCAAACCGTCAAAGATTTGTTGGAAAAGGTCGTGCTTTCTTGAAACTCCGGAGGGATTTAAACATGAAAATGTATTTGTTGTGAATCCTACAAGTAGCCAGGCATCGAAAAGGTTTGGGAACTTTCTGAGATGGATGTTTGTATGACTGTATAAACTGAAGAGGCTGTAACTTAAAGACAAAGTTTTTAAGTTTTTTAAAAGCTAATCTGTGGCTATTTCTAATTCTATTATCTTATTCACTGAATTGTATTATGATTTAATTACTGTTATTATTTCTACTTAGTTCTTGTTTTTAATAAATTGCATTAAAAGTTGTAGCTTGACCTGCTTTTGGTTTATTTTGTTTAAATTAATGGGTTTTTTTCAGTTTTATACAAACGGGATTTTTATTATTTAAAACACGTTGCTTCTTTATTGTATATTGTCAGTGTGTGTTTGTGTGTGTGTGTGTGTGTGTGTGTGTGTGTGTGTGTGCGTTCGTGCGTGCGTGCGTGCGTGCGTGCGTGCGTTACCTCTGAGGGAGCCAGCTGAGCAGTGATGTAGTAGATGAGGAAAAGTCTCATTTTGTCTTCTGGGGTCCCAGCTGATGATCACAAACGTTTACACACACTTTAGTTTTTCTGTTATTTTACTGGAACACACACATTCTCAACCACAGTTGTGACTCGTAACACTTCCCAGAATGCCTTTTGATAACCATGAAGAGTTGAGGTGTGAGTGTGTTCGTACCGTCTGGGTCACTGATGATGTCCAGCAGCGATTTGTCTAAAGTCGACTTGCTCATCAGTTTCTCTTCGTACTCAAAGTAAACATCCAGTTTACGACTCTGAGGACACAAACAGCAGCAGGTTACAAAGTTTGTACTGAAATGTCGTGATACGGAACGGAGCGAAACAAAACAGAACAGAATGAAACAAAACGTAACGAAATGTAACAAAACGAAACGACACGAAACTAACAAAACAAAGTGGAACGGAACCATACGATACGATACAATACGATATGAAATGATACGATATGGAGGTCAAAGCTGCACATGGGAGAAGCTGAAAGGTAGGTTAAAATATCCGAGATACGGGCGTTGCCATTGTGCAGTGGTGATGTCACTGTGGCGGGGGAGCATAGGATTGGCTGTCACAGCTGTCATCGTGGGCGATGAGAACAACGTTAAGTGACAGAAACCATCTTTGGGAAACATTTATTTGGCGTGTTCTTTGAGTTTTTATGTCAATTAACTGAGATGGAGGGGCGGGCTTTATGACCTATACTGCAGTCAGACACCAGGGGACGACACACACTGAAGTGTTACATTTTGGGGGAGCTGTCATGTCGTCCTGCTTTATATTCGGTCTGTGGTGCGGATAGGGACGGCGGTTTGTACCTTGATGTGGTCGAGGACAGCTGTGGCGACGTTGGTGTGCAGGTCAATGAGCCTTTTCTTCTCCAGCAATTCGGGCAGTGAGCTACAACACACACACACACACACACACACACACACACACACACACACACACACACACACACACAGAGAGAGAGAGAGAGAGAGAACATTTTAATAAGGAAACTCAATCCGCTGCACTTCACACTGCAGTATCTCACACTTCGATCCGCAGAAAATTAGACAACCGGAAGACCTCCTCCAACATTTCTCCACCCAAAAACAAACATCCCCGTCAGTCCAGTTTAACAGTTAACCCTTTGAAACCTGGACCAACATCACTTTTCTTTTTGCTTCCTTCAGACGCCTTTCACGAGTATTTAAAAGTTTGTACGGTGAGCAAATTAGATTTATATTCTTTTGAAAACATGAGAAAAAATTTAATAAGCAACTTGGCAAGAAATGTCCCACAAACTGTGATAATTTAGCAAATTTAGAACTTTTTTTTTTTAAAGCCAGAGAACTATATTTTCATTTATCATAATGATACATTTATAATTACATTACAGATTTAAGATCATTTTGAAGCACTTTTTTCCAGGTCATATCCTTGTTGTCTTGTCCTTTCTGTTGTTGTTTTTTTTTGGCTAGTTTTTAGGGAATTTTCTTGTACTTTTTACTAATTTCATGTTACTTTTGGGGTAATTTCTTCTAGCCTTCTTCCCAGGATTTGGAAAGAAATCAAGGCAATTTTCCCAGGTTTCAAAGCATTACACTGAACTGTTCAGGCAGCCTGTTTGGGTTTGAGTCTCGAACACAGTTTCATGGTTACAGATTAAAAACATCAGCAGTGTTTTTTGGAAGTCAGATGTTCCCTGGCTCTGGCTCATCTGTCCTCTGACGTTTGTGGAAATTCATTTTTCAGCAGTAATTGAGAAACCTGCTTACAGGAAAATATTCACTAAACAGAAATAAAAACACCTGATCTGTGAGCTGACTGAACAACAATACATCTATAAAGCTTTCTAATTCTGTTTTATAGCTTTTCTATAATCTATAATTGATTGATCCATTTCCAGCTCTGTCTGGAGTGTGATCCATGTATTATTATTATTATTCATTTTTTTGTTGTCAGTTGTTTTTTTTTTGTTTTGTTGTTGTCATTGCTGCCTCTTTGTTATTGTCAGATTTTGCATCGTTACTTTTATTTTCTGTTAAATGTTATTATGTCTTATTGTGCTTCTGTTGATTATTATTGTTTGAAAATGAAGATCTCCTTCCTAATTAAAAATTTCCAAGAACAGATTTGGGATTTTGCTGAGGATGCACCTCGCTGAAACTCTCTTTTTTCGACAAATAGAGTTAATAAAGATGATGGAAAGAAGAAAGAAAGAAGCAATCCAGACAGATTTATGTTTCACAGGAATTTTCAGATAGTTTTTCAGACTTTTTATGATCTTTTTTTTTGTGATGCACAATAATTATTGGCCCAACAATGGGACTTATGACGTCATACCGTTAATTCCGATAATAAAATTTTTGGCCGCTAAATAGACCCATTATAATAAGCATAAATTGCTTTGATTTGCCCCGTGTTGCCATGGTTTCGCTCCAGTCCCACACACACTGCATTATGCTGTGTCAAACTGCTGCTGCTAGATCAGTCCACAACATGTCATCAGTCAGCAGCAGGTTTAACCCATTGTTTCTTTCTCTTTTTAACTGTTTCCCCGCCACTGACCAGATTTTCTGTCAATCGACTCTATAGTTCCACTATAACTCGAACACAATATTATTTTCAGCATTATTATTGTACAATTCAAGTTGGCATAAGAAGATAAGAGGTGGATTGATAAGAGGTGATTTTGCTCTTGAAAATTTACAAAAATGCGATTTTCCAGCTTTTTGTCTGAAATGTCTTTTTTTAAATGAAAATGCACAAATTTAATTCATCTGTACTCACCACATCTCAGCCTTTCATACCCTCAGGTGATGAAAAACAAACAAAAAGAAATTATCGGTTTATCTGTATCAGCTGAAATAATCATTATCGTGCATCACTGCTTTTTTGTTATCTTTGTTCAGTCTGTTGGCACTTTCATTTTCTGGGACCACAGAGAGTCGAGGGAGGTGAGTGCTATCCATGATGTGCATGGTTGTTTGTGACAGGTCACCTAGTGGAAATAGCATGTATTTCCTCCATATGCCAAATATGGTCAAAATGACCTCATCAGGTGGAAAATAGTCAAAATGACAAATTCAGAGTCAAAAGCCCAGAATGACACCCAGAAATAATACAAGTCCTGTTTTTCTGCTCTGATGGCTGTGGGATCAAAAATGTCAGTTTGAATGGGTTTCAATGGAGCATTTTTGGACCTGAACAGTCTGAATGTAACTATTTCGTTTCCACAGTGTATTTTAGACTTATTGTAGGAGCTGAGCTGCAAATTCACTGATTACACTCAAATACACAATCTGGACTACATTTAGGACACATGCATCAACACACACACAATTATCACAACAGGAAGGAGGAAAAGACACTTAAGTGGTCCAAACAGTCCCTAAAGGGTTAAACTGAGTGTATTTAACACTGAGAGCAGCGTCTGTGGTTTACTGTGTGACGATGCTGGTGACCTCCGTAGACTCGGGGTGCGTTCAGTACCTGACAGCTGAGGTGAGCTTGGCCGTGTTGTCTGACAGCATGCTGATGGCTCCTTCATCCTCGCCCTCTAAACCCTGCAGACACACACATCAACAATAACCAATCAATACCGAACCCCGATCAGCAGCAACCAGTTCATTACAAAATCACCGAATGAACTGCAGTTACAGTGAACTTAAATAAAGCAGCTAATGTCAGATAATAAACTTAAATACAATACTGTTATAATGGCATTTAATAAAATACAGTTATAAGGAAGATTAATAAAGCACTTTTATAATGAAATTTTAAAAAAGGGTAAAGTAAACACCAGGGGCTTATAAAACCGAAAAGACAGCTTATACTCAATGTTCGCGATATAGTCATATTATATATCACACGTGGAACAAGCCATAATACATCAAGTAAATTCGATATATCGCCCAACCCTCCTCAGACGTGAACACTGAGCCTCGAATATGAGCTCTGTGACTCGGAGATGACCTCTGACGTAGACTTGACGTTTTGCTCGTTTGTTGACCGTGTGTGTGTGTGTGTGTGTGTGTGTGTGTGTGTGTGTGTTTTATGTGTGTCTCACCATGATGCTCTTGAGGCGTTTGACCTCGTCCTCCTGGGCCCTGTAAGTGTCCAGCTCCTCCTGGACCGACTCCGCCACCTCTGGGAACGGACTGTAACACAACGACACAGGACGCTCAGCCTCTAACCAACCAATGAGCTTCTCGTTTCCTACTTCATAAACCATCCCGGAAAACACTCTACAACAAGGAGCCAATCACGAGACAGGAAACCTTCAGGGTTTGTCTCAAGTATAATGAGGTATCATCAGCATAAAGACTTAAGTTACTGTATTACAGTTTCTATTTAAAGCATGTGATCGTCTTCTGTATATCGGCAGAAATCCAATGAATAATGTCAAAAAAAGGTCGTTACAATGGTCATCTATTCATTGCGTGTCTTTTTTGTGTCATTTTTATGTGTTGTTTAACCCTTTAGGGCCAAATTCAATATTACACACACTCATATCGCTCTGTGCACACTATGCACTTTTCAAAATAAAGCCTTGAAACATATGATAAATTAATACATTTTTTCCTTCTTTCATTGAGTGTATTTCTTTAACCAACATCAGTCCTAATCATGAATACCGGATAGTCATTAATTTTAAGAATTTTAACCCTTTAATTGAGAGGTTTTTGTCATGCCACTGTGTTGTAAATAAAAAAAAAAATTATTTTATTTATCATTTTCATTATTTTCAATGTACTACAAGCTAAGTACGTGACTGTAGCTGCTGACAGACTGTAATAATAAAAACTGATAAAAATAATTATTTTTTGTGTTTTTTTCATATAAAAATATAGTGGCATCATGACAAAAACCTGGCATTTAAAGGGTTTATAGTCTGAAAATTAACGAATGTTTACTAATTATTATTAGCAGTGATGTTTGTTAAAAAATCAACTCAATTAACTCAATCAAATCAAGTAGAAAATAATATTAATGTATAAAATTTTTTATAGCCTGATTTTGAAATGGTAATTTTATGTGCAGAGCAATACGAGCATGTGTTAAATTAAAACGGGCCCTAAAGGGTTAAAGAGATTTAAAAAACACTTGCGTTTACAAATGTGTATTGGTTTTAAGTATTGGTTATCAGTCACTGATAACTGTTATCAGACTCGGCCCTGAAAAAAAGACAGGTGTGGACCCCGGCCCCGTACCAAAACTGATCCGTTAAAAACTGGTGCTTTTCCTCGGACCCTCCTTCGGGGAACTCACCTGCCCTTGTGTTTTTGCCAGAACTTGTCGGCGGCAGTCAGGTCGTAGGTCTTTCTGTTCTTCTTCTTTGGTCTGGCGCCGGCAGGAGACGGCTCGGCCCCCGCCCCTTCCTCCAGCACCACCCGGTTCAGCTGGTAGTCCTGGTGGACACACAGAAGAAAGACACTTATTCATGAAGAGCTGGAGTCAGGTGATGTTTGACGTTCAGGTTTTTTGGCAGGTAGCAGCTCTGCCGGTGACGAGCCCGTCCTTTTTTTTTCATAAATAGTTTTTCCTAAATGTTCTAAATCAGCTCTTTAAGTCTTTCGAATGCTCTGAATCCAAAGTTAAACCACCGAGAAAAACCAAAGACGTCATCATCTGACTCAAGTTTAAGAATCCTAGAAGTGATTGTGAGACCTGCAATGAATCTAAGACCTGATCCAGGACCAGCAGATGAAGCCTGCCGTGTTAAAGATGAAGTCCAGACCAAAGACAGCACATCACTACTGATTACGCCACGGCGGATCCTGACGGAGGCCGACGGAGAACAGATCCTCTGCAGCGGATCATAATATCGCTGTTGCCGTGGAAACGTTGGGGGGGGGGAGATTTATTGTGGGGATCCCGTCTCCCGCTGGGTGGCAGGCGGCGGCGTTCAGAGTCTGACGTGTTTATAGGCAAGATGAAGCGAGAGCTGCCATCTGGAGCGAGTCTCAACAGAAACCAGATCGGAGTCTGGATCCTGGACCTCTGAACACAGAGGCTTTCTACGAGATGTTAAAACATAATATCGAAGCTGAGCGACGTTTTTTCACCTGTTTCCAAAACAAATGATTGAAGTGTCACTTTCTTGACTCGGGTGCAGCGACACGTCTCTCTGACCCGTTTCAACCTGCCGACGCTCCGTCCTACACGACTCTCAAACAAGGACTCATTATCACACTGCTGGCAGAAAAAAGTTTGACATCTGCGCTCACGGAGCCTGACGCAGACGCCTCCATGTGCCTGAACGGTCTCTGATGCAGAGATACTCAACTTATGGCCCGCGGGTCAAATCTGGCCCCTGGCAGAGTGCCCGGTGGCCCCCCAAACATTTTCTAATTCTCACTGAAAATAAAGTGATTGACAGTTTTGTTTTTGTCCTTTTAGTCTCCATAAGGTGTCAGAGACATAAAACAGCATCAAAATAGAGCTTGTCGATCACAAACAGAGCCAGAGGAGGATCCCCCACACCCCCGACAGAGGACACAGCTGAGACACTGATGTCCTAAAATACTAGAAATGTCCCAAAGTCCTAGCAATGTCTGAAAATCACAGAAACGTCCTAAAATCCTTGAAATGTCCTTAGTGCAAGAGACATCATTTAACCCTAAAAACCTCCTGAAAATCTCGAAATCTCCTAAAATCCTAGAAATGTTTGAAAATCCCAGAAAAGTCCTAAAATCCTAGAAATGTTCTTAAATCCTAGAAATGTCTCAAAATCAAAACAACATTTTTACAGGAATAAGACCTAAAACCTGGAGTTTCATAATCATTCAGACTCCACAACAACAAAATTATGATTTCTTCCTCTACCTGCAGATTTTTGGAGATTTAATTAAAGCAACAAAAATGCTGGTTAAAAACATTTTGAAAAGGAAAGGAAGAAAAGAATATTTTAAGTTAGTGATTCAAGAATTACTGATTAACTGACACTGTCTTTGATGTCATATTAATATATGAAATAAGATCAGAGAACTTTATTAACCCAGAAAGAATTTTTTGTGCAAAACTGCTCCAAAAATACAGTAGCAAAAAAAAGAAAACAACAGAGCATCAAATGATGAAAATAAAATGTCTAATAATAGTGTTTGAAAGTAAAAAGTAATATTGCACGTGGAGTTTTCTCCTGTTTTTACATCCTTTTCTTGTATTTCACTGTTCACTGAAATAATGTTTTGAGGAAGTTGGAGGTTCATCCTTAAAAAAATCCCCGAGGGTTTTCTTGAGACATCGCGTTCAATGTGACGGACGGACAAACGGAAGTCTCCGGCCTCGGCTATCTCCGGCGCAGAGGCGCAGAAGTGTCACAAAGACTGGTGAGTCAGAACGGGCCGCAGCCCCCTGCGGCGCTGAGCAGGATTAGCTGTTTCAGACGGTGGATGGAAATGTTGGTATTAGACGTCCAGCATGAGTCAGACACTTTGTTCCTTTGAGGGAAAATGAGTCCTGAAGGCTGAATATGAGACTAAAGGACTTGTTAAGATGTTTTCACGCTGGATTTGCCAAAGTTTGCTCTGCTGGTGCCAGTAGCTCGATGTGTGTGTGTGTGTGTGTGCGCGCGCTGACGACGTGTTACGTAACACATCCATGTAACTCTACATTCCAGTATTAACCTCGGCACCTCAGCAGCTGACAGCACTCTGGCTCTGTGGGAAGCAGTGTGTGTGTGTGTGTGTGTGTGTGTGTGTGTGTGTGTGTGTGTGTGTGTGTGTGTGTGTGTGTGTGTGTGTGTGTGTGCATGTATGTGTGCGTGTGTGTGCATGTGTATGTGTGTGTGTCTTTGGGATCCCCAGAAGTGAACACAGACACACACACAGACACACACACAGACACACACACACACACACACACACACACACCAGGGGTCAAACAATATTGGTTTTGCAGGCCGAAAATCTGTCGACCCCTAACACACACACTCTCTCACACTCACACACACACACACTCACACTCTCACACACACACTCACACACACTCTCACACTCACACACACTTACACACTCACACACTCTCACACACACACACACACACACACACTCTCACACTCACACACTCACACACTCACACACACTTACACACTCACACACTCTCACACACACACACACACTCTCACACTCACACACTCTCACACTCACTCACACTCACACACACACTCTCACACTCACACACACCCTCACACTCACACACACTCTCACACTCTCACACACTCTCACACTCTCACACTCACACACACTCTCATACTCTCACACACTCACACACACACTCTCACTCTCACTCACACACTCTCACACTCTCACACACTCACACACACTCACACTCTCACTCTCACACACTCTCACACTCTCTCACACTCTCTCACACTCACACACTCTCACTCTCACTCTCACACACTCTCACACTCCCACACTCACACACACACACTCTCACACTCTCACACTCTCACACTCACACACTCTCACACTCTCACACTCTCACACTCACACACTCTCTCACACTCACACACTTACTCTCACACTCTCTCACACTCTCACACTCACACACTCACACTCTCTCACACTCACACACTCTCACACTCACACACTCTCACACTTACACACTCTCACACTTACTCTCACACACTCTCACACTCACACACACACACTCACACACTCTCTCACACTCACACACACACACTCACACACTTTCTCACACACACACTCACACACTCTCACACTCTCACACTTACTCTCACACACTCTCACACTCTCACACACACTCACACACTCTCACACTCACACCACACACACACACTCACACACTCTCACACTCTCACACTCACACTCTCACACTCACACACTCTCACACTCACACACTCTCACACTCTCACACTCACACACTCACACACACGCTGCTGCTCAGTGACAGCAGGCAGGTTTAAATCACAAATTTGCTTATAACTTAAAATTTTAAAAATTTCGATAAAACATTTTGCGAGACGACTGCGTTTCCATTGAGAGATATTATGCGACTTGTCTCGCGATGTTACGTGACTTTCGTCTGGCGATAACATGTCAGTAACCATCCATCGCCATGATGGATGTCCAAAACATGATTTGTGCTGCAGCCGCTCAATGAAGCCGATCTAAAACCGTAATTTCTTAGTCAGGTGTCAGAGTGAAGTCGATTCGCTCTCGTCCTCCGTCCTCACACACCGAGTCACGTTCGTAGGATGTCATGTGACTTCTTTGTACTTTTTGTTATTATTATTTGGGTTTGGTGGCAGTTGGCGTCCATAAAGTCGCATCACCGCCACCCGCTGTTACACATCATACGAGCTGTAAAAGCAAAAACCTTCCGTTGCAGT
>NC_142189.1:950000-1027500 GCF_026936395.1 Plectropomus leopardus | reverse complement strand
CTTTTTTTCATCTTGAGACTTGCTTCGAAATCCCTCTGCAGCTGAAATGATGCAAATTTCCCTGTTCTGGGTCTAATAAAGGATTATATTATCTTATCTTTTTACACAAAATGTGACATTTATTTTATCTTCATGTGAATTTAACGAGGACATATATACAGCGTGCTGTTGTGGTGCGTTACCTTCCATACTGGCTCGGCTGCTGTGTTCTTCAGAGGAGGAACGTTAAAGTTCAGCATTCGCTTCAGAGCGACTAAAGGAGCAAACAAACAAACAAACAAACAGTTTACAGCCACAGAAACAAACAGCACTCCGGTCAGATTCCTTATTAATATTCATCCTGGTGGATCTGAGAGAAAGTCTCTGCAAACACCTTCTGACGTCACATTTTCAGGAAAACACTGAATCACAATCAGAAATAATTTACTAATCCTCAGACAGAAACTGTTGATCGCTGTTTATACTGTTTATTTTTGTCGCTCCGATTTCAGCACAGAATCACAGAGAGCAGAAATAAGTACAAAGTATGTAAGTAAAACAGAAATACAGAAAAACAGTAAAACAGAAATATGGTAATAAAAAATATATATAAACACCAATATGTCAAATATTTAATAATAATAATACATATAATTTATAAAGCACTCTAAAAGGAACTAAAAGACACTGTACAAATATCTGATAAATGTTTGCTAAATGTGTTCTCATGAGGGAACATGTCTTATGTTCCCAAAAAAACATTTTTAAATTCGGAAAAGCATAATGTGTCCTCAATGTTTGGATTTTATTTTTATTTTTTTGGGAAAGGCCTTATGTTCCCTGAAAGACATTTTCAAATTTGGAAAAGGCCTAATGTTCCCCTAAAAAAAAAAACATTTTCAAATTAAGGATCAGTCCTACGTTCCCTAAAAGACATCTTTTAAACTTGGAGAAGGCCTTATGTTCCCTCAATGTTGGAAACAACCATATGTTCCCTCAAAGACATGTTTAAATTCAGGATCAGCCCTATGTTCCCTGAAAATCTTTCTTTTTTTTCATCAGTATTTGTTCAGTTTTTGATTGTGTAAATAAACTACAAAACTACAAACGTCAGAAATAAAACAGTTAATAAAATCACACTTCCGATGTGTTAGCATTTTTTAAGACTTTTTTAAGATTAAGTTAAGTCATTTTGACACCAATTAAACCTTATTTTGGATTGATTAACTCGGTGCCTTTTAAATATTTTAGGGAAACTGTTTTAAAATAAAAACGGCTTTTATCAGCGTTAGCAGCAGGTTAGCTTCACCGAGCTAACAGTAGTCTGACAGGACCGTTAGCTAACGAGCTAACCTGCTGGCTAAATGTTCAGGTAACTGGTTATCGGTCTGGCTGTTTATTTATCTAGTTAGTTAGTTAGTTAGTTAGTTAGTTAGTCAGTCAGTGAGCCTGTGTGGCAGCAGGACAGCTGACAGTGTTTAATCAGTGTTAACCGGCGGTCAGTTAGCCGGTCAGTTAGCCTGTTAGCCGGCGGACGGCTCCGAGTTAACCGGCAGTCAGACTCCGCGGGTCGGTACCGCGCTCCGCCGCCGGTTACCGTCGGTGTCCGCCGCTGAAAATTCACCGTTAACGGAAGAAAAGACGCAGTTTGACGAACCTGTCTGCTTCTCCCTGACAGACGCCGCCATGTTGGATGTTGTTAGTGACGGAGCGGCTGATGACGTGGCAGCGGCCCGTCAGAGAGCGGGAAACAGGGAAGAGGTCTCACTCTGCCGCTGTTTCCAGAGACCGACACACAGAGGTCTCACTCTGCCGCTGTTTCCAGAGACCGACACACAGAGGTCTCACTCTGCCGCTGTTTCCCCTGATGTTTCACTTTTCTTGTTAAAACAAAACAAAAAAGTTTCTTCTCTAATATATTTCTTTTAAAGTTTTACACGATATTTTTATGTAATAACAAGAAACGTTTCTTCTTATAACTAAAAGTTATTTCATAACAAAAAAGTATCTTTTTTTATAACTTTTTAAAAACATTTTTACAATTTATTTTTGTTATAACAAGAAACTTTTCTTTTTATTACTAAAAGTTATTTCATTTAAAAAAGTATCTTTTTATAATGTTTTTTGCATTTTTACAAGAAATTTGCATGTTTCTTATGAAAAAAGTTATTTCATCACAAAAACTATCTTTTTATAACTTTCTTTTTAAAAACATTTTTACATTTATTATAATTAATTGTTTTTTATACAAAACATATTCTTTTACAACTTTTTAAATGTTTTTACAATATGTTTTCATGTTATAATAAAAACTTATCTTGCCTGTTATATAAGAAAGTTTTTATAACTAAAAAGGTTCTTGTTGTTTGGTGATTTTTTTTCTTTTTTACAATTTTACAAGACATTTTCATGTCATAACAAGAAACCGTTTCTTGATATATCCGGTTTAGTGCACTAGAATAAAGGGTTCTGATCTGGTTATTTTTCACGTTCCATGTTTTGTTTTGCGTTTGTTTTTTGGCTTTAGGAGATAAAAATTGCCACTTCTTTTATAATTGAGAATTTTAAAAGAACATGTTGCTTTTAAAATAAATATGTATATATACTTTTTTTAAACCTGAACAATAAAATATATATCTGCGTTGCAAAGCTGTTTTCAGTAATTTTGTTTAAACTAGAATAACTGCCTTGTGACAAAAAATGACCCCCTCAAAAAAATTGCGGATTACAGAACACTTTGTTTGTGTGTTTATGATCCACAAAAACAAAGAGCAAAAAAACAAAGAAAGCAGCAAACATAAAACAGATAGATAACAGGGAAGTTAAAGAAAGGACAGAAAAATAAATGACAGAAATCCACCAAGTGATGCACAGAAACTGGACAGATATAATGATAGTTTAACCGAAATGTTCAACTGCAACAAAATGTTCCGATTCTTCGCTGCATCTCCTCATTTTTAACCCTAATTTCAAGAGATGTCAAACCATTTTTATTTTTAAATCGCAATTCATCTCAGAGTTTCAATAATTTCATTTGTGATGTCATTGATTGTGACTGTCATTGTTTTTAGATTCATATACATATATATATATATATATATATATATATACATATATAAGCCTTGCATTTGTCTGCTTTGATGATTGTTGTTTGTCCCTCAGCACCAGTGGAAATGTGCGTTCACCCTAAATGTGTTTTCCAAGGATCTAAATAAAATAAATAAATGAATGAATGAGTTAATCACAATCTACATTTTTAAATCACATTTTAAATTCCATTATTCTGCATTTAGAAACGGTTTTGAAGTCCATTTTAACGAGGTGAAGCAGTTTTGCCAACACAAACCATCACGTGAAGGAGACTCACAGGAAACACATTTTTACATCTGGAGGTCAGAGGTCAGGAGACCGCTGTGAAATGGTCATGCAAATTTTCCATCGCCTATATTTAGCCTAAAACATTTTTATTTTTATTTTAAGAAACAAAGAAACAAAACTGTTATAAACGGACATTAACCCTTTGAAATCTGGATGGACGTCACTTTTCTTGTGCTGCATTCAGCAACGAGCAACTTGACAAAAAATGTCAAAAAACTGCAAGAACTCGAAAGATTTTGCCGTTTTTTTAATGAGGGGAATTATTCCAAAGAACTTCATTTAAAATTATCATAACTCTATATTTGATATTTTTAAGAGTATAATTTTTAAGAAGGTTTTAAGTAACTTATTTCCCTTTTTTGGTTGGTTTTGTGTCTTGTTGCTGTTGTTATTCGTTTTGGATCATTTTCTTTCTTGTTTTTGTTTTTATGTTTTGTTTTGGATGGTTTTTGTTGTTTTTTACTTCTTGCTGATTTCTGGCTCATTTCGCTCTCGTGTTTTTTAAAGAAACAAGCCAAACAGTTAATGATAATTCAGGCAGTTTTATGGTTCAAATGTAGGGTTGCTGTAATTTTAAGTTGTTTTTTTTTTTACATAACTGCTCTGGTTCGGAGGTGACATCTGAACTCTGATGACGAGATGAGAAATCCATCAAATGATGCATTTGGGCCAATCAGGAGGCAGCATTTTCCAGAAAAAAAAAACCCCATAACAAACAAGTGCAAAAAAATCTCATCAAGAACAAGCTTCACGAAACGCTTAGAAAAGCACAAAATATTTACAATAAAAACAAAACTGATTTAAAAGCAGCTCGAAAAGTCATAAAAACACATCAGCACCATCATTTTAAAACTAGAAAACAAGCGACCAACAAAAAAATGACGTGAGGAAATTTTCATTCTGATCACGTCTGAGCCGTTTGAAGACGAGCAGAAAAAAAGAGTTTTGGTTTGTTGCTTTGAGAAGACACGAAAACATTCGTCTTTTCAGCTTCATGAGCGAGGAAACGGAGGACGACCAGGAGGAAGATTTCTTCCATCATGCACGTCCAGAATTAAGTTGAAATGTCGAGAATAAAGTTGAAATAAAAATTTGAGAGTAAAGTCGACCTTCTGAGTAGTGAAGAGGATCTGAGCCACGCAGGAGAGACGAGAGGAATATTTTCAGATTTTTTTTTTCATCACGCAGGTCGAGAATTAAGTCGAAATGTGGAGAATCACGTTGAAATACAATGTTCTCGACATTCTGACTTTTTTCTCGACATTTTGAATTTTGAACTCGACATTTTGACTTTTCTCTCGACATTGTATTTCAACACTATTCTCGACATTTGGACTTTTTCTTGACATTGTATTTCAATATTATTCTCAACATTTGACTTTATTCTCGACATTTTCGATTTTAATCTCGACATATCGACTTTTTCCTCGACGTGCATGATGAAAAAAGTCTTCCTCCCGCCCTAATCCTCGCCCAACGTGAGGATTTCTGAAACAAGCTTTGTGTTTGTGCTGCACGAGAGGAGAAGATCGACAGGCAGAGCAACAATTTCTAAACTAAGGTACTCCTCCTCCTCCTCCTCCTCTAGCTTCCTGAGGGGAGGAGGTGCACGCGGTGGCTGACGGCCTGCTCCATGGAGCTTTTGAAGGCCCGGTATGAGGAGCAGACGGGCAGGAGGAGGTGTTTGGAGGCGGGCACACTCTGAGGGAAGAGCCCCTCGTCCCTCCTCGCACTGGCTGCCTCCCGCTCTCCTCCTCCCGCCTCCTCGGGGTGGAGGAAGGAGACGGAGGGAGCCGGGAGGAGGCTGACGGCCGGGAGCTCCTCGGCTCCTGTGGAGAAACGAAGAAGGTCCTGCAGGGAGATGGAGCTCCTCCCGACTGAGGAGAGAGAAGAGGATTTTTGAAATGAGACGTGCAGCTCAGGATCGTAGTGATGTTTTAACCCTTTGGGGCTTTAATATCACACACACTCGTATCGCTCTGCACACAAGAGGCGCTTTTCAAAATAAAGCTCAAGAAAATATTATATATTGATATAATTTTCTATTTTCATTGAGTTCATTTTTTTTAACCAACATCAGTCCTAATCATAAATATGAAATATTCATTAAGTTTTAGAATTTTAACCATTTAAATACCAGGTTTTTGTAATGACTGCACTATGTTTTTCGATGAATAAAAAGACAAAAAACAAATTGTTTTCAATATACTACACACTAAGTAGATGTGTCAGTGATTAGCAGCAACATTTGTTTGTATACATTATTATTTCTTGTGTAGCGTCAAATACTCAAACTCACACAGTTCTGCACACAAGGAGACGCAAAGTCACAGTGACCTTCAACCACCAAATTCAGTTCATCACTGAGACATTTGTTGTTCTTGAAGTTATTGAAATGTTGTTTACAAGAATGTGACAGACGGGGTTACAGTGACCTTGACCTTTGACAACCATAATTCAATCAGTGTCGAGTGTCAGTGTTCAATCCCGTCGAGTGTTCTTGAGATATTCGTTCATGACAATGAAACAGACGTAAGATCACTTTGACCTCGACCTTTACCCACCAAATTCGAATCAGTTCCTATTTGAGTCCAAATGGACGTTTGTGCCAGCTAATGAAAAGATTTCCTGAATACGCTGAACCGTCCTCTGGTTTTTAAAAATGATTAAATTAATAAACTTGAATTGGTTATTGTAGAAAAGCTCGTGTACCTTCACACTCCAGCAGGAAGTGTCTCCAGAAGCTGACGACGGGCGTCTCTTTGCTCAGTCTGTCTTCCTGCTCGGAAAAGTTAACGGTGAAGATCTGTGCGACCGTCTGAGCCGAAAGCCGATTGGCCGCTTCGCAGAAAACGCTGCAGAACATCGACGGGAAGAGCTGCACCTGGATCAGATCGGAGGACTGTCACTCTGATGAACCTTCAAACAAACAGCGTGATCGGACAAAGAAAACGGAACTCACCTGATCAAAGACGCCCAACGTCTGCAGACCCTCCCGAAACCTGCGGGACAAACACAGAGTGTCCAAGACAGGGAAAAATTTGTTTAACATTTGAAAAAGTTAAAAGATGTAAGAATAACATTTAATCAAATTAAGATAATTATAATGACTGGATTATTACATTACTAAAGAAATACTAGTATACTTGGTGCATTGATCCCGTTACTGTAATTTCAGTTACTGCGTGAAATTAAAAAAAAAAAAAAACACAAAAAGAAGGCAATAAGCAAGTTAAAGAGAAATGAACCAAAAATTAGCACAAAAAATGGAATGGATGGCCTGAAAAAGTGCTTAACGTGTTATAACAAGAAACCTTTCTTGTTATAACATGTTACATTTTATTTTCATTTCATAACAAGAAACTTTTGTAAAAAAAAAAAACAGAAGCTTTTTGTTATAACATAAAAAGTCTCTCATTAAAAAAAGACTTTTTTTTAAAAATTCAAGTCAAACTTTTTTTGTAACATGAAGTTTTTAATTAAAACAAAACTTTTAAAAATGTTATTACAAGATACTTTCATGTGATGATTTTCTTGTTTTAAAAAAGTCAGCTGCTAAACACCAGTTAACAGTCGGGATGAAACAAGTCATAGTAGAATATTGTTTGTTTGTTGTTTCTAATGTTTTGTTGTTGTTTGTTTTTAAGGGTTTTGCCTGCACTGACAGCCTCATTAACCCCTGAGTGTCTGTGTGTACCTCTGCAGTGGCAGCTGCATCCTGGTGATCATGGTGAAGCTGACCAGATCCTCCACCAGAGCCTCTCGCTCCTCCAGGCCGCTGATTGGTCGGTCACAGCCGGCCAGCTCCAGGTACTCCCGGCTCTCCGCCACGACTCGTTTCAGGTCGTCTAAAGACTCGGCCTCTGCGATCTGAAATCAGCCGCTCAGTCACTCCACCTTACAGACGGCTGCAGGTAAAGACACAGTTTTCTGACGTGGAGGTGGTCGCACTCACCCTGCTGACTCTGCGGGTCAGGTGTGTGTCGGGGGTCATGTGTGTGACGGCGAGCGGGCGGTTGGGCGGGTAGTTGAACAGACACTGATAGAGAGCACGAGAGAAGAAGCCGACAGGAGGACCGCCGTGGACCAGGGAGAGAGCGAGCAGGCAGCCCACGTCAAAGTACAGGTCGTCTCTCAGAGCTGCGCACACACACACACACACACACACATTAAATCGTATGAGATTCAGACACATTTTCAGCACCCTCAGTGATGTGTCCAAACACCGTCAGAAATTTGAAAATCTCTCTAATAATCTGGCTGTGATAAGTGGAGTAATTTTGGTGATTTTTAAAGAAACATGCATTCCAAACCTGTTTTCCTAAAAATAAAAAAAATAATTTAATTAAAAAATAAATAAAATAAAAAACATATGCCATATTATTTTTCAGGTTTCAATTAAATATGTTTTTAAAAAGAAAGAAAAAAGACAAAGAGATGTATAAAGGCTGTGTCCTTGCTGCAGCAGCCGCAGGTTCGATTCCAACCATTTGCTGCATATCTTTCCTTCTCTCATCCTCTTTGACTCTAAAAGCTATCCTGTCAAAAAAGGCATTTTGGCAAAAGCCAAAAAAAAAATCCTCACAATTAAAAAAAAAAAAAAAAACGTGACTCCATGGTTTTCTTTCAAATTAATGTATTAATGTTAGGAAAAAAAGCCTACATTTCTAACATCTTCTAATAAATAAATAAAAAGAAAAAAAAAGCCAAAAATGTTGATGGTTTTGATGATGAAGGAAATCGCTATTAATTTATTTTTTTATTAATTTGGAAAATGATTTATTTTCAATATACTGAACTGGCAATTCACAGATTAAACAAAAATACACACTTACAGCCCCTGAGGGGTTAATAACAAACGGTCCCTGACGGGTTAATAAAGAGTGAAATGAGGCTTCGTACCCTGGGAGTCCAGCGCCATGTTTTTGGATCCATCCGGACCCTCAAAAACCACCGAGTCCTGGATCTGCTGCACCAGCAGCTTCAGGAAGTACTGCCTGGCTGTGTCGCTGCCCTGGAGGCTGCTGGGAAATGTAGTCTGCTGGTCGTCTTTGAACCTGGACAGAGATGAGAGACGAGACATATCAAACCATCTGCGGAGACAAAGGTGCTCTGACTGGACCAAACGTCAAATGGAGGACGACCCGCGTTCCAGGTGGACTCACCTGACGGACAGAGAGCAGGTCGGGTCGAAGTCGGCCCTCCGGACCAGATCCAGACCTGCACTCAGAGCCTGATCCCCGTCCACCTCCACCTGCACGCTCAGGGGCCGCAGCTGAGGGCCAAGGGCCTGCAGGATCTCCTCAGGGGATCCAGATCCACCACAGGACACCGGTCTGAGAGACAGAGACAGACGGAGACAACAGAGACAGAAAAAGACAACAGAAGTGCGTTAGGTTTGTGTACCTCTGACAGCTGACTGAAGTGCGTTAGATTTGTGTACCTTTTACAGCTGATGGAGGAGACGATGGGAGACAGGCGGCGTTTGGACAGCAGACTCCTCCTCTGTCCTCCCTGAGGGGACGTAACCAGCGAGGCTGGAGGACATGAGCACACGGTTCATATTAACAAACAGCTGAAGCATTATTACAACAATCTAAAAAACAAAGTAATAATAATTGTACATTTACCTTAAAATCAACATTACAATTAACTAAATATTTTACTTTGATTACGATTAATGAACAATTATTTCGCTTTTTTCTCTTTTTCTGTGGGTTTTTTTCCTCTTTTTTGTCCTCATAGTTCACTGACACAGTGTCATGTGACCATGGTGTGTTGGAGTGTAATAAACATATGATTTATTATTATTTATCAAACTTTCCAGCATTATATAAAAATGAAAAGCTCCGTCTGAAACAAACTTCAGGTAAATTGAAGCACATTGTGCTGATAATAGGCCAACCTCTCCTGACTGCAGGACTCTGACTTCAGCTTCTGTCAAACTTCTGTGCTGTTAATCATTTTACTCAGGAATTAAAAACATTTGAGTCGGCCTACTTCTCCTATAGCTGCCAACAGCCTGCCGACATTCACAGTTAGAGAAAGGCTGAAAATAAGCTCATGTGCTTGTGGCCCCGGGCCCCCAAAACATTACATCTGCCCCTGGTAATAATAATGAGAGCTCAGCGCGAGCGGCCGGATGAGACACGGAGCGATGCGTCCTGCTGTTTCTAAATAATTCATCCAAAGTCTGATTAAAGCTGAAACTAACACAAAGTCGTCTGTAGAGTCTAAAGAAGTCACTTTCACCTCTGCAAATGTGTCTGTTTCAGCGCTGTGGCTGTCAAACACTCAGCTGTTCTACAGTCAAAGTCCTGCACTGCGTTTGGTTCTCCGTGGTGCTGTTCTTATTATCACTGGCTGCTCGTGTTGTCTGTCTGAACATGACTGGAATGAGATCTATTGACTACGTCTCATATTTCAATCGAGGAAATGTTATTTTGTGATTAATATCGTTATCATTTTATCACCCAGCACTAAATTAATAAACAAACAATTGTGTGTGTGTTGATGCATGTGTCCTAAATGTAGTCCAGATTGTGTATTTGAGTGTAATCAGTGAATTTGCAGCTCAGCTCCTACAATAAGTCTAAAATACACTGTGGAAACTAAATAGTTACATTCAGACTGTTCAGGTCCAAAAATGCTCCATTGAAACCCATTCAAACTGACATTTTTGATCCCATAGCCATCAGAGCAGAAAAACAGGACTTGTATTATTTCTGGCTGTTATGGAAAATCTAAATAAAAAATATTGTGTGAGACTCAGACCTTTCCCGTCAGTGGCCTGCGTGCAGTCGCAGCAGGCCCAGTCGCTGGTGTCCACCTTCAGCCCTGAACATTTCCGGTGAGTCCCTGTGGAGCCGCACAGCCGGCAGCGAATCACCTCGAACCAGCTGAAACAAACAGACAGACAGACAAACAGCAGGGTCACACAGTGTTTGTGCTGCAGGAGAGGAAACACTGTCAGACTCGTGATGGACAGTTTGTGATAAAAAGAATAAAACTCAGAAAAAGGAGTGGATGGCGTGTTGGGCTGCAGAGGGTCACATATGTTGTTAAAGGTAAACAGAGAGAGTTTTTCATTTTGTTTTTGTTTACTAATATTGTACTTTTTTGTTTGTCTCTGTGTTAAATGTCTCACATTAAGAGAGCATCTGGACACGCCCCTCCTGCACACTTCTGTCTCAACATATTGTTTTTACTTCCAAATCCTTAAGGACAGCATGAAACGTTTTTTTAACTGTCACTTTTTTTCTCTCGTGCAATAAAAATAAATCAATAAAAGCCTTTTAATACCACTCAAAGTAAAATTTAAGACCAATTTTATCACTGATATTGAAGATAAATGAAGAACTAATATCACTGACTTATTAGGGACAACTTCGGCCCCAAATATTTACTTCAGCGTGGCAAAATATTTCATTCAAGTGTAGTTTTCTCGACACCTCAGCCGTATTTACTGCTTTCCTGAGTGAAATAAAACCATGTAAAAGAACGCTGAAACATTGCAGAGTCTATCTATGTTCCCTGAGTTTACCCGCTCTCCTTGGGCGTTTGGTTGCTTTTGAGTGTCTACATGTTTTGATTATTTTGGTTGCGTTCAGTTGGTTTCATGTATTTTTGAAACATTTTTGTCTGTAATGATTTATTGTTCAATAAATTACTTGAAAAAGAAACACTTTTGTTCCTCTGTGTCGACACTGAGGATAAAAACGGTGACATGAGAACGTAAATAAATACCCGCTCTTGGCGGAGTGCGTTCGCCCGTCGTTGCAGAGGCAGGCGAGAGCGTCGCAGCGTGTGTAAACCTCCAACAGCTCCGAATACGCGTTGGCCTCCAACTCCCATGATGCATCTCTGCAGGAAAAAAACCCACACAGTGAATATCAATTTACCCACAATCCCTCGTCTTGTATGGCTGCGGTCACGTCACCTCTCTGGGATGTAGATTCCCATCCGCAGCATCTCCTCCTGAAAGCCGTCCTTGTTGTTACACAGAGTGCATCTGAAGAAGAAGAGGCCGGCGCTGTGGGCCTGACGCTGACACACGCACACACACGCACACACGCACACATACATGAATGTGGTGAACAACTATAAACGTACTTTTTTTAAATAATGTCAGTGGGTTTCAATTTTTTTGTTTTATTTTCCATTTTATGTTTTGCATTCTGTGCATTCATTTTTTATCCTTGTTTTATCTTATTTTTACTAATATTATCAAGCAGGTTTTATCCCTGTGAAAATGAATTCTGTGTATTCTGATCTGATCTTATTTTATTTTTACTTTCAGGTTTGATTACGTCTTTATGTCTTTTCATATGAAGCACTGAGTGCATTTCTTTTTTTTTGTAAAGCACGTTGGGCTGGATTTCTTGTATGAAAGGTACAAAAAAAATAAAATGTATTATTATTATTATTATTATTATTATTAGCATAAATAAATGTAAAGGTCTTTAAAGCAGCTTGAGATCTGCTGGTCTAAATGATCAGTTCATACAAATCACAAAAAATATACATTTCTGTTGGTTCAATAATCGTCTGATCATTTTATCTCGCTCAGATAGTTCTGCATCGTCCAAAGTAACCAGAGTTTAACACGAGACATCTTCAAACGACGTAATAACACGAAACAAACGGGACGCCGTACCTGCACGCAGTCCCTGTGGAACCAGCTGGCGTGGCAGGACGGACATTTGAGGACAGAGTAGCTGAGGACGGGATCGATGGAGTCCAAACAGACGGAGCAGGACTGAGGCAGACTGAGGTCTGAACTCACACACAGAGACTGAGAGGGACTGTGGTCCGGACAGTATGACCTGGACACACACACACAGAAAAACACACACACACACACACACACACACACACACACACACACACTTTAGTGTTTTTGATGTGTTTGTTTTTATTTTCTTGTTGTGTTTTTCTTTTTACTGTGAGCTGTTTAACTTTATCAGTTTCCTTCAGGATTATTGAATGAAGGAGTGTTTCTGCTCTTCGGTTCCCTCGTCTCTGAGTCTCTGAGTCTCTGAGTCTCTGAGTCTCTGAGTCCATGAGTCTAAGAGTCTCTGAGTCTCAGTGTCTCAGAGACTCTGAGTCTCAGGGACTCAGAGTCTCTGGTTTTGGGTTTTTGGGTTTTTTGGGTGAAGCGCCTTAAATAAGGTCTGTGGTTCACACAGGCTGAAGATATTCCGACGTTTTGTTCTGCAACATAAGAAACATCCGTATAAACACGTTTTTTGATCTTTTCAGGTTTTAGGCGTCTCAAAAAAGGCGGCTGCTAACAGGTGGCCGAATTCGACCGCGGCGTTTGTCGTCAGACGTCATCGACACAGAAATGACACGTGAGACGAGCGTGACGTGGCCACGATCGCTAGCCCAGGTCAGGCTAACGGGAGAGAGTTTAGAAGAAGCTGAAGCACTGAATCGGATCAGCAGTTAAAGATTCGAGCGGAGACGTTTAAGTCGCCCGAGCACGATGTCGTTGGTTTACAGTCAAACAGCTTTTGGCTTCAGATTTCATTTACGCTTCAAAACAGGAAGAAAAGCGGCGTTCATCTGTGAAGATTATCACGCTGAACTAAACCCGTCAGCATCGTAAACTCGCGTTCGTCACGGAGATTATTTTTGGAGATAATCCAAAATCCCAGAAGGTTTTTGGCGGGGGAACCAATGAGACGCTAACTTCCTGTTTGGCCTACAAAAACACGTCATCGCTGCACCGCTCTGTGAACTCAAAGAAGTGAATAAAAGAGCTGAATGTGGCGTTCAGCACTCACGGGAAGAGTCCCGAAAACTGAGAGATGAACCCGTGTTTCCTGCCGCACGGGAAGTGAAACATCTTCCTGCAGC
The DNA here is from genome assembly GCF_026936395.1 of Plectropomus leopardus. NCBI lineage: Eukaryota > Metazoa > Chordata > Actinopteri > Perciformes > Serranidae > Plectropomus > Plectropomus leopardus. The sequence goes on along the minus strand of NC_142189.1, from coordinate 1,014,282 downwards.
TTCTGACGTTACAGCCGACACACGCGCCCTTCTTCTTACAGCAGCAACACGTCTGAAACACACACACACACACAGTGAACACACACACAGTGAACACACACACACTCACACAGTAAACACACACACACACACACACACACACACACACACACACACACACACAGTAAATACACTGTAAACACACACAGTGAACACACACACAGTAAACACACTGTAAACACACAGTAAACACACACACAGTGAACACACACAGTAAACACACACAGTGAACACATCCACATACACATACAGAGTGAAAACACACACACACACACACACACACACACACACATGCGCACGCACACACACACACACACACACACACACACACACAGGAAGCAAACAATAAACACACGCAAAGGGAACATACAGAGGAAAAATACACAATAAACAAACACATAACCATAAACACAAACAATAAACAGTCAATAAAGACAGCGTTAACACAAACAAACAGTAAACAAACAGTAAACAAACAGTAAACAAACAGTAAACAGCTCAGATGAAGGTCGGCGTGTTTGACTCTCACCAGTCGAGCCGAGCGGCGACGCTCCTGTTTGATGTCGTCCACCAAGAATCCAAAGACACCCTCGTCCTCCTGTCCTCGCTGGTAAACTCCACAGGACGTCAGCTGAGACACACACACACACACACACACACACACACACACACACACACACACACACACACGCACACACACACACACGAAATATCCAGGGTTCCCACATATTGTCATGTCAAAACTTTTATAACTATTCCATGACTTTTCAAGGACCTTGTTTATGTTTTTCAAACATGGAAGATTCCAGGTGATGTGTTCAAGGACAGTCAGGAATTTGAAGATTAATAATGAATAAAGAACGAGAACGCGCCGATGCTCAGACTCACCAAACAGAAGTAGTGGACAGACAGTTTGTGGTCTTTGAGTGTGACTTTTTCCCCAAACATCACCGGGTCATCGTCACCGAGCCTGCAGAGCGCACAGCCTGGAGACAGAGAGAGAGAGAGAGAGACAGACACACACACGCACGCACGCACGCACGCACGCACGCACGCACACCAGCGTGTTATCAGTTAATGTGAATCCTGATGGAGTCAAATCAAACATTTATCACAGTGATGATGTTTAAATCACTCACATTCGCCGGCGACCTGCGACATCCTCGCCTTCTTCTTCATGTTGGTGTGACGTGACCCTGCAGGGACACACACACAGAGACCGCTCAGACACTCTGAGCTTTGATTTAATTTTCAGACAAACTAAATATATTTTTTTAATGGTGAAATAAGAATTTCACTAACTTTTTTGTCTTTATGGTAAAACGATCACAAACACTGAGACAATCAGAGGACACAGAAGCAGGGAGAGAGCACGTTCATAAACACTGCTGATAGGGCTGGGCGATAAAACCATAACGTTATCAGTCGCGATATATCTTTTCCTTGATTGAAATGTGAGACGTAATCGTTAGAATGTCAATAGATCTCATTCCAGTCATGTTCAGACAGACAACACGAGCAGCCAGTGATAATAAGAACAGCACCACGGAGAACCAAACGCAGTGCAGGACTTTGACTGTAGAACAGCTGAGTGTTTGACAGCCACAGCGCTGAAACAGACACATCTGCAGAGGTGAAAGTGACTTCTTTAGACTCTACAGACGACTTTGTGTTAGCTTCAGCTTTAATCAGACTTTGGATGAATTATTTAGAAACACCAGGACGCATCGCTCCGTGTCTCATCCGACGCTTCGCTGAGCTCTCATTATTATTACCAGGGGCAGATGTAATGTTTTGGGGGCCCGGGGCCACAAGCACATGAGCTTATTTTCAGCCTTTCTCTAACTGTGAATGTCGGCAGGCTGTTGGCAGCTATAGGAGAAGTAGGCCGACTCAAAAGTTTTTAATTCCTGAGTAAAATGATTAACAGCACAGAAGTTTGACAGAAGCTGAAGTCAGAGTCCTGCAGTCAGGAGAGGTTGGCCTATTATCAGCACAATGTGCTTCAATTTACCTGAAGTTTGTTTCAGACGGAGCTTTTCATTTTTATATAATGCTGGAAAGTTCAATAAATAATAATAAATCATATGTTTATTACACTCCAACACACCATGGTCACATGACACTGTGTCAGTGAACTATGAGGACAAAAAACAAACCACAAAAAAGAGCAAAATAGTCATTCTTTAATCGTAATCAAAGTAAAATGTTCAGTTAATGGTGATATTGATTTGAGGTTTGAGGCTCGGACCTTTGCTGGGAGGACATTTTAGTACCTGGACCTCTGTGAGTTTTAGTAGAATAGGTCCTCCAGCTGGTGATGCTGTTCTACAGTATATTTGTCATGTTCAATGTCTGACAGAAAATAAATATTTAACCAAAATGAACCTGATGATATCTTCATATCTCACTGAGGAGTCAAAGGAACCTTTAAGCTCGTGATAAATATCGATGTCGACTGATATGAAAAAAAAATATATCGTGATAAGACTTTTTTCCATATTGCCCAGCCCTAACTGTAAAATAAAGCATAATAGACATACATACACACACACACACACACACACACACACACACACACACACATCTATACATACATATGTGGACCATATGTGTTATTGACAGATATATAATATTTTAGAGTCTAAGGATTTGGGGCATTTCTTGGACTTTAAGACATATCTAAGACGTTAGGACACTTGGGTCATAGCTGGGACTTCTGTCTTTTTTGATCAACAAGCTCTATTTTGATGTTTTATGCACTCTGACACCTTATCAAGACTAAAAGGACAAAAACTATTCACACAGCCAATCACATTATTATTATTATTATTCTTGTACATTAGAAAATGTTTGCGAGGCCACAAGGCTCTCTATCAGGGCCTAGAACTGGTCCGCGGGCCGCACGTTGAGTATCACTGGACTTAAACTTGACGATTTTAACACTTTTCTCTTATTTTCACAGGAATTAATCCAAAATCAGAACAGTTTTTCCGATCAGCTGGACGGTTTTCAAAGATTAAAAACATCGTCAGTAAACTAAGTAACGACGTGAAAGAGTCACGGTAGTGACGGTTAAAAAAAACAAACGGTTACCGTCGAAAATATCATTAAAATATGTTCAACACGCAGCTAACTGACCCTTATATCATATAAATACATGTATTCAGCACCTTTAGTGTGTGAAACTTTAGAATAAACAGACAAATGTTAAGTTAAAGTGAGTTTTGGAGGCTGAAACGAGCCTGAGTCGTTTAAACGGAGCAGACAGAAAATAAAGAGTCAGCGGATTCAAACATTCACAGATTTTAACGCCACAAACATCCAAACACAAACCTACTTTACACTCGGGCCGGAGAAATGTCACACCGCCGACATTTTCGCGGCGTTTTCCGGAGTTTTATTCCGTCTGTTTTTGTTTATTTCTGACGATCCGACAAGATTTAAATTTCCCTCTTTACACCTCATTTCCGCTTCCGCTTCTTCTTCTTCTGCGGGGTTTCTGCGCTGAGTCCAGTGTGCGGCTGCAGCGCCCCTCCGGCCGAACACCTGCAGTACAGGTACACGATGATCTGCTTCATGCAGTACAAGTACACTATGATCTGTTCCATGTAGCAGTACAAGTACATGATTATCTGCTTCATGTAGTATAAGTACACTATGATCTGTTTCATGTAGTACAAGTACACTATGATCTGTTTCATGTAGTACAAGTACACTATGGCCTGCTTCATGCAGTACAAGTACACTATGATCTGCTTTACATAGCAATACAAGTACACTATGATCTGCTTCATGCAGTACAAGTAAACTATGATCTGCTTCATGTAGCAGTACAAGCTCACAATTATCTACTTCATGTAGTACAAGTACACTATCATCTGATTCATCTAGCAGTACACTATTATCAAGTGTATATTTAAGTAGTTCAGATATTAGCAGTAAAAGTACAGTTATCAGCTTCATATGGTTTACATATCAGCAGTAAAAGTCCACAATTATCAGCTTCACGCAGTTCAAGTATATGCAGTAAAAGTATACAATTATCAGCTTCGTGCAGTTCAAGTATATGCAGTAAAAGTATACAATTATCAGCTTCGTGCAGTTCAAGTATAAGCGGTAAAAGTACACACGAACTATGTGTAGTTCAAGTATCAGCAGTACAAATAGTGTAAATAAAATGAGCTGCATGTTTGAAGTGATCAACATGAATCCCTTATTGTTGTTGTTATTGTTTGATATTTTAAAGATGTATTTTTTCTCTATTTTTATATATGCATATTTTTTTTATATATTCCTACAATGCACGTAAAAACACACAAACACACACACACACACTATGGAGATTTTTAAAAAACTATTATTGTCCCAATTTTACTTTAATTATTATTCGTAAAATGACAAAAAATAGTTAATATTAATTTGTTTGTTTTTATTTCAAATACTTATTTTTCCTTTATTTTTTTATTTGCACATTTACATATTTATACACATGCACGTAAACACTCACACAGTTGATTTTTTTAAAGATTATTGTCACAATTCTATTAGAATTGTTTTTTACAAAGATGAAAATAATTATAATTTTTTGTGTTTCTTTTAAATAATTTAAGACTATTTTTTCCTTTATTTTTATATTTGCATACTTCTTATATACTTAAACATATGCATGCACTCCCTCTCCTGTGAAACTGCTTAATTAACACAAACATGGGAACCAGTCGGTCACTGCTCGAGGCGCTGTTTTATCATTATCATTACATCAGTTTTCAGATGCATTTCAAACTCTGAGCCCTGAGCATATCAGCTTCTCTGTCTTTTAAAAACATGCTGAAAAGGCAACGAGCAACAAGAGCCACAAACTGGAAGAACGTGTGAGAAAAGGCCTTTGACTTGTAACTTCCTCAATGTTGGTGAAGAAATCATTCACAGCTGTTGAGTAACACCAAGGGCTGACGGGAAGACCAATATGGACCAATATGGACCAATAATTACTCATATAGTCGGGCAGTTGTTACTGTTTCATCGTGGTGCATCCTCTTTGACTTTACTACTGAATAATCACAACTAAGAAATATTCGATGCACTGCAGCAGGTGTTTGTCCTCCACTGTCTGCTGCAGGTTCAAGTTTTTGCTTGTGCAGTAATCAGCTAATGTCCTCTATAATATATAATATAATCTAATTATATTGATCTTTAAATGAGAAAACAAACTGCTCACACACACCAACATCAGGTTTATTCTGCTCTTCTTTTTCATGTTCCCTCAGAAACCGTGGTTTCACCGTTGTCTTTTATTTATTAAAATTCCACAGATATCTGCTGAAAGGAGGCGTGGCAATGGGCGAGGCATGTCACATATCTCAAAAATGTATGGACGTATTCACACAAAACTTTGTGGAAAAGGTTTTCATTGGCTACTGATACAATTTTTATGCTAAATTGACCAAAAGAGGGCGTAGCTATCACAAAAAAAGTTACGCAACTTTCGATCAGTTTCACGCAAGTCCACAAAACTTTGACAAAAAGTTTATCGGAAAAGAAACCAAAAAGTGGGCATCGCAGTGGGCGTGGTCTATCATAAGAAGCTGCATAACTTCTCATCGGTTTCACACAACACCACACAGCTTTGACGTGAGGTTTGTCATGGGGCCAAAGAACAACTGAGCCATTTCCCACTCACAAACACTTTGGAAGATTTTGAAAAATGCAACCGATAAAATCCCCAGCCCTCCCTTCAGGTCTCCATCCAAAGCACTCCTCCAAACTGAGGACAAACAAATGCTGATCAGGAAGAGACGAATTCTCTCATCTGTAATGCACTGAGCCAGGGTAGGCTGATTCATAGTCCAGAGGGACGCTTACGGCGCACACATTCAGAAGTCGCTTGCCTTTCCATAGTCCAGTTGTACCTACCTAAAGCCTACATTTCACACTTTGTGCATCATTTTCCTTTTCTGCCAGAAGTTACAGATCAAAAAGTGACATACCATAAACGTAAAATATGATAAATTCTTTCATGAGAACAGTTGGTCATGAGATCATTTCACATTGATGAGGGAGAGCACAATCTGAGGAAACATAGGGCCTAATTTGGATGGGGAGAGAAATTATATGAGGATGATTAACTATATTGTGTTTAGAATTATTAGAAGAATTAGAATTATTTACTATTTTGCTTTTTTTTTTAAAAAAAAAAAAACAAAAACAAAACTTTTTCCTCCCCTTTTTAAACATTTTTTGTATCTGTTGTTAAATTTTATTTTTTTATTTATTTATTTTTTACCTTTACTTGTAACTTTCACCATGTTTCTGAAGAAATCATTCACAGTTGTTAAGTAACACTGAGGGCTGATGGGAAGAGAAGGGGAAGTGGAGCAGCTGATGAAATGCGATTAACAAATCTTAACTGTAAAATCACAGAGGATAAAACCGTTATAATATATTCCAGCAAAGCTCCACCTCGTCCTGTATGCAGATAAACCCTGAGGACAGCAGACAGACGGAGGACATAGAGACGTGCACCTGGACATGGATCACCTGGTACTGCTCCTGCTGCTGTGGAGCTTAGGTAGGACTCTACTTTAAACATCGTGTCTTATCATCTGCACGTTCAGGCCGGCTCTTATGGCAGATATAGGAGGTCGTCCAGAGACCGCTGGCCTCGCTCAAAACACAAAACAGAAAAATAAACAGAATAATTTGCTGCGCTCTTTGCTCATCTTCTGCCTTGAAAATGACAAATGAACACATAAAGAAATAATTAGAAACTCATCATCATCATTTGTCATCTGTGCGCCTCAGAGGGAGAGAAGCCTGACTGATACATGTCAAAAGGAGGTTATATGTTATCCACGTTTACATTTTTTAAAAAAAATAAAAACAGGTCTAAACCTTCAGGTGCGCCATTTATAAAACTAAGAATAGAGGAGGAGGAAAAGAGATCCAAATACAGAGGTATGACTCCTTTAGAACATGAAAAAGGCCGTTTAGTGTGAAGACGTTTCATTTGTGCGAGCTATCCCAGTTAAATCGAGCTAAGCTACATAATGAGGCGATATAATGATGCTGGGATAGCTGCTGAGAACTAAGGGATGTTCATGAATCATCTGAATGTCAGGCCAGTAGTTTATACAGCTCACTGCTGCTCTTTCTACCCAGTAATGAACTGAAATTAGCTGACCAAGCAGGTGTTTGTCCTCCACTGTCTGCTGCACGTTCAAGTTTTTGCTTGTGCAGTAATCAGCTAATGTCCTCTATAATATATAATATAATAATATTGATCTTTAAATGAGAGAACAAACTACTCACACACACCAACATCAGGTTTATTATGTTCCCTCAGAAACCGTGGTTTCGCCGTTGTCTTTGTTTATTAAAATTCCACAGATATCTGCTGAAAGGAGGCGTGGCAATGGGCGAGGCCAGTCAGTCAGTCATTTTCTGTAACCGCTTGTCTTCATAAGGGTCGCGGCGGGGCTGGAGCCAATCCCAGCTGTCATCGGGCGGAAGGCGGGGTACACCCGACACATACAGACAAACAACCATACACACTCACAATCACACCTAAGGGCAATTTAGAGTCACTAAATAACCTGAGCTGCAGGTCTTTGGACTGTGGGAGGAAGCCGGAGACCCCGGAGAGAACCCACGCAGACACGGGGAGAACATGCAAACTCCGCACACGCCTGGACCGAACCCCGTTACAACCAGGATTCGAAGCAGGGACCCTCTTGCTGTGAGGCAACAGTGCTAACCACAATGCCACCGTGCAATGGGCGAGGCATGTCACATATCTCAAAAATGTATGGACGTATTTACACCAAACTTTGTGGAAAAGGTTTTCATTGGCTACTGATTCAATTTTTATGCTAAATTGACCAAAAGAGGGCGTAGGTATCGCAAAAAAAGTTACACAACTTTCGATCAGTTTCACAATCTGAGGAAAACATAGGGCCTAATTTGGATGGGGAGAGAAATTATATGAGGGAATATAGGGTTTTTGTAACGGGTGGTTTTAGGACCCAGATGCAGTACACCAGAATGCTCTTTCAGTTGGTAATAACTTTTATTAAAACCAACACAATTAAAGATCAGCTTACAGGCAGTGAGTTCGTTCTTCGGGCGGACAGCCCTAGCAATGTCTCTGGGTTTCCCACAAAGCGAAGAAACGAAGCATGTACCCACTGTGGCTGGCGAGGAGGAAACCCCGTAGCTCCACGAGCCGACAACACGTGCTGGAACGCCGACGGGGATCGAGCAGAGGAATGGTCGGGAGCAGGCAGGGGTTCGGTTACCAGGAAGTCCGTCCGTGGAGGTAGCAGCACCGACAGGGAACAGGCAGAAGAAACGTCGAAGCCGAGCGGAGGAGTCTTTACCAGGAGAGCCGTCAGATTTCCGGAACACTGAAACTGAGCACGTGGTCGAGGACAGAAGGCAGGTAGGTTCACGGGGAGTCAGGCGAGGAGAGCAGGTCAGGAACAGGCAGAGTCGGCAACGGGAGATCTGGTAGATAAACGCTGGAAAGACGTGCATAATGCAGAGGAACAATCTGGCAGAGAGTGAGCGGGCTGGAGTGTCTTATATACTGTGCTGATTGATGATGGGCTGCAGCTGAGGGGAGAGCTGGCTGCAGCAGTGGGCGTGGCTAGCAGGTAGAGCAGAGCAGAGGGAGGGTGAGTGGAAAACTACTGGCAGCAGGTGAGGGGGAGAAACAGCAGATCCATGACAGTTTTGATACTCAGAAAAAAAGTACTCTGATTTACAGATGTCTCTTTCCCATCGCGTCGCATCCTTCGCTTCCATCGTGCCACCCGGCCTGACTTTGAATGGAAACACGCCATGCGAAGCACTCGCACTGCACCGTTGTGAGTGCACTGTTAGTGTTAGTGAACAATATTCTCACCTAGTGGCAAGTTTACTTGTTAGCATAGCATACCTACTTAGCAATCACGCTGCCTTAAACTGATGGTTATCCTCTGATTTTCTCTTCAGGACTTCAGGCTGAAGGAACACACACCTCAACAGGTAAACAGAGATGAAAAGAGAGATAAAGAACCATTAAAGCAGAATCAACAGACAGTTTCTTCATTAACTTCACGTCTTTGACAGAGTCTGTCAGGTTGGTGGGAGGAGACCGTCGCTGTGCAGGAACACTGGAGATGAAACATCTGGGAGAATGGAGACCAGTGAAAGGCAAGTACTTTGATCAGGACTCAGCTCTGGAGGCAACAGCTCCTGTCTGTAGAGAACTGGACTGTGGTCCTCCAGTTTCTGTAAGACGGGGAGAGGAGTCCTCAAAAAGACCTGTGTGGATCATCAGCTCTGACTGTGTTAAGTCTGGATCTGCTCTGAAGGACTGTGCAACATCAGATTCCTCTGACTACGTCCTGAATCTCACCTGTCTAGGTAAGAACAGAGAGAGAGATGAAGTCACTGTTGACGCTGATGTCTCTCTAATGGTTTGACGTGAGATATAATGGAGTTAATGAGCAATCTTTGGTCTCAGACTCTAAATCTATTATTTGGTGACAGAACAAAAGCAGTAATTTGAAAATGATCGTTGCAGGTTGTAATTTATACTGTACTGATTTAGTTAATAATAAATCACATTAGATTCAACTTTAGTGTCACTGAATAAAATACAAGAGCTGAGAAGATGAAATGCAGTTCAGCATCTAACCAGAAGTGAAATAAAATGAATAAAAACCATGAAAGTAGCTGCAGTCTGTGGTGTTTTAAAGATGTGTCCTGTTGTTCATGATGAACTGATGTTGGAATTGTTCTGAGTCCAGTTTGAATCACTGACTTGTTGTTTGATGACGTCTTTTTATTTTGTGTCTGGTGTCTTTTCTCTCTCTCGATTTTATCTTCTTCTATCTCTCCAGACTCTGTCAGGCTGCTTAATGGGACCAGTCTGTGCTCAGGCAGACTGGAGGTGAGGTCTAACCAGACTAACCAGAGGTGGTCCTCAGTGTGTGAAGCTGGCTTTGACCTGCAGGATGCAGAGGTGGTCTGCAGGGAGCTCGGCTGTGGGGCTCCTTCGGTCCTCCAGGGGGCGCTCTATGGAGAAGTGGAGGCTCCAAAGTGGACCAAAGAGTTCCAGTGTGAAGGTCACGAGTCTGCTCTGCTGGACTGTAGAAGCTCAGAGAGAAACACCTGCTCAGGTGGCAGAGATGCTGGACTCACCTGCTCAGGTAGAAGAGGAGCTGCAGCTTTCATTTGCTTCATTTCTGTTCTCATGAAACTCACTTTATTCTTTTACTGACGACTCTCTGCTTTCTGTTCAGAGCCGGTCAGGTTGGTGGGAGGAGACAGTCGCTGTGCAGGAACACTGGAGGTGAAACTACAAGGAGAATGGAGACCAGTGAGTGACTTTCGCTGGAGCCTGAAGGAAGCAGCAGCTGCCTGCAGAGAGCTCGACTGTGGCTCTGCTGTTTCTTTCAGTCCAAGAAAGGAGTCCTCAACAATATCTGTTTGGTGGATCTGGCCTGACTGTGTTCAGTCTGGATCCTCTCTGATGGAGTGTGCATCCTCCCGTTCCTTGTCCACCATCGTGGAACTCACCTGCTCAGGTAAGCTCATCAGTGACATCATCTCTGACAGTAATGTACCCAGGTTGACTTCCATATGAGCCTCATTACACCTGGTAACATGCGTTTCACTGAACTACGGGTTAAATGGGTAACAACATCCACGATTAAGATTGGGTCACGGTTTTCGGGCCAGTTCAGTATACGTTGTTGTTCTGTATTTTTAACACTCCAGAAATATCAAACATCAGCATGCGATATGTAGCCCTATAATCCACCAGTATTTAAAAAATCAGCTGTTCTCAAGGAAATGTCAGATATGTCATAAAGTCATGCAGAAACTGAAAGAATGAGGCAGTTTGCCACTGGACACATAACTGTGACAGTAAAACTAGGTGAGATTTCCGTACAGAGAGGAGAGACATTGGTGATTTTAACATGCTTTTCTTCTCTTTGGCAAAAAATAGTTTTCAAGTGTTTGCCTTAAACAAACTCTAGCTAAGAAGAACATGAACACGTATTCTTTGTTAAATCTTGATTAAGAAAATGGGGTTTCATGTCACTAAAATACAGTGTTACTGCCTCCTATGGGACCTTTTGTGCATGTTTGAATCCCCATTAGTTGGGTTACCTGATTCCTTTAGGCTGCATTCTTGGCTGCAAGATTAACAGTGTGTGCAAAGAACTCAATCTGTGGCCTCAGTCCGCCTGTTGCACCGACTACATTCACCATGTTTTTTGCGTTGTCTGTAATAACTGGGATTGTGCTGTTGCCCCTCTCCAGTTTCCGTTCTGTCACTGCTCGTGTCAGCGCTTCACAGAGACGCTCACCTGTATGAGACGCTCACCTGTATGGCTCTCAGAGAGGGGGCGGGTCTGCAAAACAGAGCTTTTCATCTCTCACTCTGAAGTAACGTCATGAGCAGACACAGTTAGGAAACTTTCAGAGGCCCTGGAGGTCCATCCATCAGAGCTACAGAGGCTGTGTTGGACAAGTCTTTGACAATCCCGTTGTGTGTGTTTGTTTGTTCATTAAAGCGAAGGAGTTCAGCTATCTCTGGGTTTTGTTTACAAGTGAGGTAAAATGTGGTGGGGCAGATCCAGAACATGATGGAGGGATTTTATGTCTCATCTGGCCTGGGGATGCCTCTGGATCCACCAGGAGGAGCTGGAAAGTGTTGTTAGTGAGAGGGATGACTGGAGTGCTTTGCTCAGCCTGCTGCCCCTGCAACCCAGCTCCTGATAAGTGGGTGGATGGATGGATGGATGGATGGACGGACGGACGGACAGACGGATGGATGAATTCTTTAGTCCATTAGACCAAACAAGGATGTCTTCTTACAAAAATAAGAAAGTAAAAACGTATGAACTTTCTTTGTGGAGAGCAGGAACAGAATAGTGAAATCTACATGTGATGTTATTCTTTGAAAACACGTTGAAAGTGTTCAAAAATGTGCAGCAATTGTTAGAGTGTATTAAATGTCAGTGTGATGTAAAGTAGCTGCAGTCTGTGGTGTTATAAAGATGTGTCCTGTTGTTCATGATGAACTGATGTTAGAATTGTTCTGAGTCCAGTTTGAATCACTGACTTGTTATTTGATGATGTCTTTTTATTTTGTGTCTGGTGTCTTTTCTCTCTCTCGATTTTATCTTCTTTTATCTCTCCAGACTCTGTCAGGCTGCTTAATGGGACCAGTCTGTGCTCAGGCAGACTGGAGGTGAGGTCTAACCAGACTAACCAGAGGTGGTCCTCAATGTGTGAAGCTGAAACATCTGGGAGAATGGAAACCAGTGAGTGACTCTGGCTGGACCCTGAAGGAAGCAGCAGTCGCCTGCAGAGAGCTCGACTGTGGCTCTGCTGTTTCTGTAGGAAAGAGACGGGAGTCCTCAAGCAGAGATGTGTGGGGGGTCTATTCTCACTGTCTTCTCCGTGGATTTACTCTGAGGGAGTGTTTAGTGTCAGATTCATCCTCCTCCATCCTGAATCTCACCTGCTCAGGTAAGCTCATCAGTGACATCATCTCTGACAGTAATGTACCCAGGTTGACTTCCATATGAGCCTCATTACACCTGGTAACATGCGTTTCACTGATCTGAACTACGGGTTAAATGGGTAATAAAATTCACAGTTTAGGTTGGGTCATGGTTTTCGGGCCAGTTCAGTATACGCTGATGTTCTGTATTTTTAACACTCCAGAAATATCAAACATAAGCACACAATATGTAGCCTTATAATCCACCATTTACAGTATATAAAAAATCAGCTGTTCTCAAGGAAATGTCAGATATGTCATAAAGTCACGCAGAAACTGAAAGAATGAGGCAGTTTGCCACTGGACACATAACTGTGACAGTAAAACTAGGTGAGATTTCCGTACAGAGAGGAGAGACATTGGTGATTTTAACATGCTTTTCTTCTCTTTGGCAAAAAATAATTTTCAAGTATTTGCCTTAAACAAACTCTAGCTAAGAAGAACATGAACACGTATTCTTTGTTAAATCTTGATTAAGAAAATGGGGTTTCTTGTTACTAAAATACAGTGTTACTGCCTCCTATGGGACCTTTTGTGCATGTTTGAATCCCCATTAGTTGGGTTACCTGATTCCTTTAGGCTGCATTCTTGGCTGCAAGATTAACAGTGTGTGCAAAGAACTCAATCTGTGGCCTCAGTCCGCCTGTTGCACCGACTACATTCACCATGTTTTTTGCGTTGTCTGTAATAACTGGGATTGTGCTGTTGCCCCTCTCCAGTTTCCGTTCTGTCACTGCTCGTGTCAGCGCTTCACAGAGACGCTCACCTGTATGAGACGCTCACCTGTATGGCTCTCAGAGAGGGGGCGGGTCTGCAAAACAGAGCTTTTCATCTCTCACTCTGAAGTAACGTCATGAGCAGACACAGTTAGGAAACTTTCAGAGGCCCTGGAGGTCCATCCATCAGAGCTACAGAGGCTGTGTTGGACAATTCTTTGACAATTCCTTGTTGTGTCTCTTCATTAAGTTTACCGTGATGCTGAAGTGTCGGCGGGAGCAGATATACTGCAGTTCGAGTAATTAAATCATATGCTGAAATCCATGTACAACCAAAGTGAGAGCTGCGTCTGCATACTCGGCATAAAGTCAAACATGTTCCCAGTTGGTGTTGGCCTCCCTCAGGGTTGTCCCTTGTCACCGATCCTGTTCGCCATGTTCATGGACAGGATCTTAAGGTGCAGCTGGAGGAGGAAGGGGTCTGGTTTGGGGATCTCAGAACTGCATCTCTGCTCTTTGCAGATTATGTAATTCTGTTGGGGACTTAACATTGTCACCCCCCAGCTTGCATTGGGACGATTTGCAGCTGAGTGTGAAGCAGCTGGGATGAGAGTCAGCACCTCCACATCAGAGGCTTTGGGTCTCTGCTGGAAAACGGTGGATTGTCCCCTCTAGGTAGAGGAAGAGTTACTGCCCGAAGCGAAGGAGTTCAGCTATCTCTGGGTTTTGTTTATAAGTGAGGTAAAATGTGGTGGGGCAGATCCAGAACATGATGGAGGGATTTTGTCTCATCTGGCCTGGGGATGCCTCTGGATCCACCAGGAGGAGCTGGAAAGTGTTGTTAGTGAGAGGGATGACTGGAGTGCTTTGCTCAGCCTGCTGCCCCTGCAACCCAGCTCCTGATAAGTGGGTGTATGGATGGATGGATGGATGGATGGATGGATGAATTCTTTGATCCATTAGACTAAACAAGGATGTCTTCCTACAAAAATAAAAAAGTAAAAATGTATGAACTTTCTTTGTGGAGAGCAGGAACAGAATAGAGAAATCTACATGTGATGTTATTCTTTGAAAACACGTTGAAAGTGTTCAAAAATGTGCAGCAATTGTTAGAGTGTATTAAATGTCAATGTGATGTAAAGTAGCTGCAGTCTGTGGTGTTATAAAGATGTGTCCTGTTGTTCATGATGAACTGATGTTGGAATTGTTCTGAGTCCAGTTTGAATCACTGACTTGTTTGATGACGTCTTTTTATTTTGTTTCTGGTGTCTTTTCTCTCTCTCTATTTTATCTTCTTCTATCTCTCCAGACTCTGTCAGGCTGCTTAATGGGACCAGTCTGTGCTCAGGCAGACTGGAGGTGAGGTCTGACCAGACTAACCAGAGGTGGTCCTCAGTGTGTGAAGCTGGCTTTGACCTGCAGGATGCAGAGGTGGTCTGCAGGGAGCTCGGCTGTGGGGCTCCTTCGGTCCTCCAGGGGGCGCTCTATGGAGAAGTGGAGGCTCCAAAGTGGACCAAAGAGTTCCAGTGTGAAGGCCACGAGTCTGCTCTGCTGGACTGTAGAAGCTCAGAGAGAAACACCTGCTCAGGTGGCAGAGATGCTGGACTCACCTGCTCAGGTAGAAGAAGAGCTACAGCTTTGATTCGCTTCATTTTTGCTCTCATGAAACTCACTTTATTCTTTTACTGACGACTCTGCTTTCTGTCCAGAGCCTTTCAGGTTGGTGGGAGGAGACAGTCGCTGTGCCGGAAAACTGGAGCTGAAACTAGAAGGAGAATGGAGACCAGTGAGTGACTCTGGCTGGACCCTGAATGAAGCAGCAGCTGCCTGCAGAGAGCTCGACTGTGGCTCTGCTGTTTCTTTCAGACCACGACAGGAGTCCTCAGAAATATCTGTTTGGTGGATCTGGCCTGAGTGTATTCGGTCTGGATCCTCTCTGATGGAGTGTGCATCCTCCCAATCCTTGTCCTCCATCGTGGAACTCACCTGCTCAGGTAAGCCCAACAGTGACATCATCAGTGACATGGCTGCTGAAAGATGGCGAAGAGATTTGAGTGGTTGCTCGTAGGTTTGATGTGTCTCCAAACGACGTCAGCCAATGAAAGAGACGTTCACAGGAGACTGGGCAGTAAAGCAGGAGATGAGGACAAGGTTTTATTGTGTAGGACAACACACAGGGTGCATGTAATCATACTCCTCACGTCCGTCACTTTCTTTCCTTGCGTCTCAGTCCTGCCCATGGCGGATGCAAGCAGAGAAGGTGAGGAGGAGACGTGAGGACGAAGGAGCCGAAGCTGCCGAATGAGAAATTTCTCTCTGGTGGGGAAAGAGCCAGAGCTGGTGCAGGAGGTGGACAGTACCAACTAGATATAGTTGGGCTCACCTCCACAAACAGCACTGGTTCTGGAACAATACCCCTGGAGATGGGCTGGAATCTCACCTTTTCCGGAGTTGCCCAGGGCGAGAGGCACCAGATGGATGTGGGGATACTCACAAGCCCCCGGCTGAGTGCCGCTGTGTTGGAGTTTACCCCAGGGAACGAGAGGTTCGCATCGATACAACTGCAAGTCGCTGACTGTCGTGTATGCAGGTCTCTGACTCTCGTGTGTGTGTATGCACCCAACGTCAGTTCAGAGTACCCAGCCTTCTTGGAGTCTCTGGGCAGCGCCCTGGAAAGGATGCCGACTGGGGACTTCTGGGGGACTTCAACGCTCATGTGGGCAATGACGGAGAAACCTGGAGGGATGTGATTGGGAGGAATGGCCTGCCCGATCTAAACCTGAGTGGTGTTTTGTTATTGAACTTCTGTGCCGGTTGTGGATTATCCGTAACAAACACCATGTTCAAGCATAGGGATGTTAATAAGTGTACCTGGTACCAGAGCTCCCTAGGCCAAAGATTGATGATCTTCGATTGATGTGTCTTGGACACTCGGGTGAAGAGAGTTGCAAAGCTGTCAACTGATCACCACCTGGTGGTGAGTTGGATCAGGTGGCCGGGAAGGCTGCTGGACAGACCTGGTAAACCCAAGCACCTCCAAATCTGAGGCCATGGTTCTCTGCCAGAAAACGGTGGACTGTTCTCTCTGGGTGGGGAGTGAGTTGCTGCCCCAAGCGGAGTAGTTTAAGCATCTCGGGGTCTTGTTCACGAGTGAGGGTAGAACAGAGCATGATATGGACTGTCGTGGTGAAGAAGGAGCTGAGCTGGAAGGTGAAGCTCTTGATTTACTAGTCCATCTATGTTCCAATCCACACCTATAGTCATGAGCTCTGCGTAGTGACCGAAAGAATGAGATCACAGATACAAGCGTTGATACAGCCAGATACAGATACAGCCATTGATTGGCCCTTGTGGCCCCTCAGGTTTAGAGGGTCCTTATTTGGCCCTTGTGGCCAATTCAAGATGCCAGATAGTAATCAGTGGTCCACTTGTCCACAAGTGTGCCATTGATTGGCCCCTGTGGCTCGTCAAGTGGAGGAAGCCCTTAATTGGCCCTTGTGGCGACTTAGAGGTGCTAGTAAGTAATTAATGGCCATTAATTAGCTCTTGTGGCACTATGTGCAGGTATGGCCACCCCCCCTCCACCTCTGACGTAAATTAGTGGCACCTCAGTGGCAGGCACCCTCCAAAATTTCTGCCGAAACTTTCTAGTTGTTGTTTATAATTTTCTCATCTTGGTAAACTTTATGTACTGTTGTTTGTGTGTTCTTTTTTGTAAATGCACATTTGACATTTTTTGTAATGCAATTTTTTTTACAATAAATTTAAAAAATGTTGTTTTTCTCTTAATAAATATATAGATATTTGATGTCTGTGGATATTTGATGAAATTTGATATAACTGCAGTCTCCTGTTTGGTCGCTGGGTGAAGTGAAGCACTCAGTGTGTTTTTTATTGAAGTAAAGAAGCAGGAAGTCTCCTCTGTGTGCTGTTCGTAGACTGTATATAAAGAGATACAGTCAGACACAGATAGACATCTATATAAGCTATACATACCTTTATTTACAGTCTGTGCTGCTGTCATGTCTCTGCAGGCCGGGATGAGGCAGAAGGTGGACAGACAGGAGGACACTGAGCTGGATCATTATAACCCAGGTGTTTCTGCTGCTGTTTGCTGAGAATTTTGATTATTTTCTGTAATTAAGACTTTTGATTCATTTTATACCAAAGGAATTTACTTAATTTTGTGCTGAAGAATTTTGTTTATTTCATACGAATTTTACTTTATTTTGAAATTAAGTATTTTTATTTTTTTCATGAGAATTTTACCTTATTTTGAATTTTAGTGTTTTCCTTTTTTAAAAATGAATTGTACCTAATTTTGGACTAAATGAATATATTTAAAGGTCCAGTGTGTAGGAGTTAGGGGATATATTATCAGAAAGTGAATCTAATCTAATCTGTGTGTTTTCTTTAGTGTTAATCAGCTGAAAATAACAACGGTTGTGTTTTCGTTACCTCAGAATGAGCCGTTTCTGTCTACTTGAGGAGTAGGTCCTCCGCCATGTTTCTACAGGAGCCCAGAACGGACAAACCAAACACTGGGGGCAGTTAGGCACATTCACGTTTTTGCATCGGTCACCGAAGTTCTCCCGCACGCTCTGCGTACACGAGAAGTTTCAGTTGTGCAACCTCCGCGCTAAAATCCAACACAATGTAATGTCTGCTGGACATCTAATAAGACGAAGAACGCTTCTGTAACTTGGAACACTCATGCCGTTTATTAACGTGCTGCGGCCATGATACAACACCAACAAAACACACCTAGTTCACCGAACTCCCGTGCCTGTGAATCCTCGCGGCATCTACAATGATGCATTCAAGGTCGCCTATCACTGTAGGAATTTCCATACATTACATCTCCCCCACAAGGATATATTCTCTCCCTTATGTTTGCCAAATTCAATAACATCTTTAGTCTGAGAGGCTCTTTACAACTTAACAATCTTTTCTATCTCTCATGAAATTTGCAATCTACATAAGAACATGACTACAAATTATGAACAATAAGATTTATCCATTTGACTTATCTTACTTAATTTACAACACACTTCTCTGTCAATTTCTTTCATTTGTTTTACTGTTATCACAGTTTTTTTTTTTTTTTTTTTTACTCCCAAACTACAACATTAACAAGGGATAACATTTTCTTTTTTTTTTTTGTTTGTTTTTTTTGTTTTTTTTGAAGATATGTCCTCACAAATCCAGCCGTGGGGCTGGCTTACTCACTCTACCAGAGCGAGTCACAGTCACTGTCCCTGGGGAGCGTGGGGCTGCTGCTCCCACCAAGGTGTCAGTGCTTGCGTGTTCCATGTCTATTTCAGTCCCAGAATCCTCAGTCATCTCAACAGTAGCCTGCTCTGTGGATGGAGGGGCGTGCACTGGTACTGAAGGAACACTCAACAAATGGCGTCGATTTCTCCTGTACTGTCCTCCTTGAGCTGTGTCCACCACATAAGATCTAGGAGTGGAACTGACTCCACGAACAGTACCTGGTGTTGACCATTGTTTCTCATTGTCCAGTTTCAAGAGAACTCTGTCTCCTGGGTTCAGCAGGGGGAGACTCCGTACCCCGTTCCTTCGGTCGTAGTGGTACGCTTGTCTCTGCTTGGCTGCAGCATCTGCTTGCCTGATTTCCTCCTTATCAGGCCAGTTCGGGTCCAGATTTCCAGACAGTGTAGGTAAAGTTGTCCGGATTTGGCGACCCATCAGCAACTCGGCAGGACTGGCTCCAGTGGATGATGACGGCGTGGCTCTGTAGACCATCAGAGCCAGGAGGGGGTCTTCCTGCCTAAGAATCCCTTTCGCTATCTGTACAGCCCTCTCGGCTTGTCCATTACTCTGAGCGTAATGTGGACTGGATGTTATGTGAATAAAGTCATATTTCTCGCTGAACTGCCTAAATTCCTCTGAGACTAGCTGTGGTCCGTTGTCACTTACTAGAACCTCTGGAATACCATACCTTGCAAATGTGGCTTTTAGCTTTTCTATAACCTGACTGCTGGTGGTCACAGGTAGGTGCAGGAGCTCTAAATACCTGGAATAGTAGTCTGACACTACCAGATAAGACTGTTTCTTGTGCTCGCACAAATCTACACCTACTCTTTGCCAAGGTCTGGAAGGTAGCTCGGTTGGCTTTAATGGCTCTTTTCTCTGTGTGTTTCTGTTCTCCCTGCAAAACTTGCACTGAGTTACTTTAGTTATTATGTCCTGTGAGATTCTTGGCCACCATACTGACTGATTGGCTCTCTCTCTGCATTTAACTAGCCCTTGATGACCATCATGAATCCTCTCCACTATCTCTGTTCTCATGCAGGTGGGGATTACAATACGTTTTCCTCTGATTACTAACCCATCTATCACTGATAACTCCCCTCTCACCTTATAGAAATCCCTGACTGATGCCGGTACTGTCTTTTCATAATCTGGCCACCCTAACTGGATGAACTGGCTCACTGCTTGCAGCTGCGGGTCGGTGGCTGTGTGGTCTCTGATCTCTTGCATCCTGTGTGGTGATGCTGGAACATGGCTCAGGACTGAGTCTATGTGTGCATCCACATCGTCGCTGGACTTCTCATCACCCGGACTCTGCACAGGGCCCCGGGATAAAGCGTCAGCTACTGCCAATGTCTTTCCAGGTGCATACACAGCCTCTGCGTTAAAGCGCATCAGTCTCATCAACAGTCTCTGGCACCTTATGGGGACGTTATCAAGGTCTTTGCTGTTCATTAAGGGTACTAGGGGCTTGTGGTCTGTAATCAGTTTAAAGCTGTCAAGTCCGAACAGATATTTGTCAAAGTGCTCACATGCCCAAACACTAGCCAAACATTCCTTTTCTATTTGGGCATACCTGGTCTCAGCATCCCTGAGCCTCCTGGAGCAGTAGGCTACAGGTTTCCAGTCCTCATCATGCTGCTGTAACAGGACTCCTCCGAGCCCATAGCTGCTGGCGTCAGCCGACACCACTGTGGGCTTTTTAGCATCGTAGAAAGCGAGTACAGGTGCCGATGCTAAGGCTGTCTTCAGTCTCTGGAAGGCAGTCTGCTGCGCTGGTCCCCACAGCCATTCCACCCTCGAGTTCAGCAGTGCATAGAGTGGTTGTCCTTCTGTAGAGAGCTCTGGGATGAATTTGCCCATGAAGTTGACCATTCCCAAAAACCGCTTGAGCTCTGACACATTTTGGGGTTGTGGGAATTTTTGGATGCCAATCACTTTCTCCGGGTCAGGTCTCACACCGTTTTCATCAAAGATGTGCCCCAGGAAACGAATCTGCCGCTGTCTGAACTTGCATTTTTCTTTGTTCAGTTTGAGGCCGGCCGCCTTTATCACTTCAAGTACCTGCTCCAAGCGTCTATTGTGGATCTCCTCAGTTTCTCCGTGTACTAGGATGTCGTCCATGTAGACCTCTGTTCCTTCCAGCCCTTGTAGAGTCTCTGCCATTTTCCGCTGGAATATTTCTGGAGCGCTTGTTATTCCAAAGGGTAGTCTGCGGAAAGCATACCTCCCAAAGGGAGTGATGAAGGTGGTCAGTTTGCGGCTTTCTTCATGCAGGGGAATTTGGTAAAATCCACTGGCGGCGTCCAGTGATGTGAACACTTTCGACCCTGAGAGCCGTGGCATGATTTCCTCTATGGTAGGTAGCACATACTTTTCTCTTTTCACTGCACGATTTAGCTTCCTTAGGTCTGCACAGCACCGGACCTCTTTCCTGTTAGGCTTTAGAACTGGGACCATGGCAGCACACCACTCTGTGGGCTGTGTCACCTTTTCGATGATGCCCTCATTTTCCAACCGGAGCAACTCCTTCTTTACTAGAGGCATAAGTGGTAGTGGCACACGTCTGGCAGTATGCACGGCGTATGGCTGTGCATCCTCTTTGAGCATGATTTTAACAGGTTCAGTCTTTAGCAGGCCGCTGGTTCCGAACACAGTGCTGACATGCTCCACTCTCTTAACTAAACCCATATTTACTGCTTCTGGGCGGCTGAGCAAACTGCTGCTGTTTCCTTTAATCACATACACAGGAAAAGTGTATTCTTTACCTTTGTAGACTGTATTAGCTCTGAACCAACCTATACATTTGAGCTCACCCCCTGGTCCAACAAAGGGTATCTCTGCAGGGCCCAGTCTATAGGTTTTGGGAAGAGTCTTAAATGTCTTTTCACTTATGACGGTCACATCTGCCCCCGTATCTATTTTAAAGGCTAGGGGTGCATTTCCAATGTTAAGAGTAACAGTCCATTTGTCATGGCTAGCTGCTTCACTAACCTCGCCCAGAAACTGAAACTGTCCCATGCTTTCTGTGACTTCGTTCAGTGTTTTGGTACGACACACACGTGCCCAGTGTCCTCTCTTGTTGCACTTTTTACAGGTGCTCTTAAAAGCCGGGCATTTCTTTTTATTGTAGTGCTGGGTGCCGCACCTACCACAGTTCTGTACGTCCTTAGGACCGCTTGTAGCTCCGCGTGCCGTGGTTCCTCTCCTGTGTTGTTCCTGTCCTTGTCTGCCGAAGTTAACATTAGCCACCTGTAGCTCCGGTGGGTTGGTCTGGAGGCTAATCTGTTTAGCAACCTCCTCTTGCTGGCGCACTTGCTGGATAACTTGTGCTAGCGTCAAGTCTGCAGTGAGCTGAAACTTCTGAGACAACTCCTTGTCTCTAATGCCCACGACCAGTCTATCTCGGATGTGTTCATCTCTTTGGTCGCCAAACTCACAGTTTTCTGCTAGCTCATACAGTACTCTTATGTATGCTTCTGCTTTCTCACCGGGTAGCTGGCTCCGTTGATAAAAGCATGCCCGTTCGTGTATTAAATTCCGTCTAGGAATGAAGTAGTCGTCGAATTTCTTCAAAACGGCGTTGTAGTCTTTCTTGTCATCCTCTTCTTCAAACTGGAATGAGCTGAATATTTTCTCTGCTTCACTGCCCATCGCGTAAATGAGCGAGCAGACCTGGACTTCCCCGTCCTCTCTGTTTAGCTTAGCCGCTGTCCTGAAGCGCGAAAACCGTTGCTTCCACTCCGGCCATTCCCCGGGGCTTGCAAACTTAAACTCCTCTGGAGGATTAAACTTCGTCATGTCGATCGGTTCTGGTCACTTTCCGTCACTTCTGACACCATGTAATGTCTGCTGGACATCTAATAAGACGAAGAACGCTTCTGTAACTTGGAACACTCATGCCGTTTATTAACGTGCTGCGGCCATGATACAACACCAACAAAACACACCTAGTTCACCGAACTCCCGTGCCTGTGAATCCTCGCGGCATCTACAATGATGCATTCAAGGTCGCCTATCACTGTAGGAATTTCCATACATTACACTGGACCTTTAACGTTACAACCAAGCATTTTTCTTTTTCTAAATAATTAAAGGTTGTGCTTACTTTGCTGCTCAGTTTTTAAGGATTCTGCTTTTTTTCATATTAATTGTACCTAATTTTGCAATGATGAAATTTCCTTATTTCATAGGAAATTTACATAATTTAGGCCCTGGTGTCCACCGAGGCGTTTTTTTCCAGCTGAAAACGCTGGGCACTCCTCAGGAAACGCTTCTGAGGTAAAAAAAAAAAAAAAAAAAAAGATTAAAAAATTAACTGGCCTCAGGATAAAAAACGCTTCAGTGAACACAGACCCTTAATTTGTACTTAAGGGATTTTCTTATTTCATAAGAGTTTTCCTTAATTTTGTAAACAAAGAACTTTGATTGATTCTGTTCTTAAGAACTTTTCTTACTTTTTGTTGAATGTTTTTGCTTTTTTAAGGAAGAAAGATTTTCTTTATTCATACCAAATTTTCAGATTTTTTAATGGAGAATTTTGATAACTTTAGTACTTGAGGATTTTGATACAAAATATTCTCATAACTCAGCAAAGGATGTGAATACAAACATGAACATAAACGTAACTGGAGCCTTCAGAAATCATTAAGAGTCTAAAAAGGGATATAAATGTTTTAGGTTGAATTGGTTGTGAGCGGACGTTCTGAGGTTTGGCCCTCTCCACGTAGAATAAAGACCGCCCGAAAACATTTGTACTGACAGAAAAAAAAATCACATACTTGTACACACAGAGAATCATAATACTACAGGCAGATCATGATGTGAGTGTCTGCTCACAAACATTTAACATCCAAACTGAGCGTCAGCGTCCTCAGCAGGAGAACTTCTCACTCACCTGCAGGTCTGGATCAGATCTGTGCTCCTGATCAGGACTCATGTTTACTGGAGGACAGATGAAAATCATCACAGCCGCTGTAATAAATGTAACATCGTCATCAATGTTCAAAGGAAATAAATGACAATGCAATCACAGCTTCATGACTCCTTATTTTCTTTCTGTATTAACCAACAAATCTACTGTATAAAAATGTCAAAACTTCAGATAAAATGCCAAATCTGCAGTATAAGAACACCAAAACTACTGTATGAAAACTCCAAAACAGTATAAAAGCCATTTGAAAATGCCAAAAGTACAACTACAACTACAAAATAAAGACAGCACCTCCTCCCTGTGAAGCTGGTGGCATGTTATTATCTCAGACTCCCCAAAATCCATTAGTTTCGTACTGAATTAAAATATCTCTTTGGCTCCATTTATTTTTGAGGTTAAAACAAACAAAAAAGCTATAGACCTCTCAAATAATTGGTAAACTTAAATCTAATGAAAACAAATAAGATGTATATATCTTGGTTTATTTCTCCCTCATACAATGTAATGTTATATAGATTATTATTATTATCATTATTACTTTTTTAAAATGTATTTTTTCTATTGTGTCTATTCTATTTTTTTAATTTCTTTTTTGTTTTATTTTTTCTTGTATGTCTTTGAAATTGTTTTGAGATATGAATAAAATAATCATTTTTCTGTTTTTTTTTTCAATATATATTACTATATGTTACTCTTGTGCAATGTTCTGTTTATCTAAAATGATAAATAAATAAAAATAAAAATCTCAGATCTTCCCACTTTGTGCTGCGGCTGCTGTGAATGTCGTCCTTCAGGACGACTAATAAAGTTTAGCTAAACCCGGTTTGGACCATCATGGCGGATGGTCTCCACGTCTGTTGCTATGGAGACGGAATACAAACACACAGCGACAGTCGCAGCGGAAACAGTCAGGTTATTGTGTCACCTGTCACAGGTAAGTTCACCCTCGTTATTATTAAGCTGTTTTAATGACTCTCTCCGTTAACGTCGGCCGACGTCAACAGCTGATTTTAATGTGGGAAGTTAAAACACCTTCCGGCGCGTGCAGGTCCGAACACCGTTACAGCTCGCGCACAAACGGCTGTCCGGTTTCCCGGTGGAGTCACGCAGTCAGGTCAAACTTATGTCGTTTTTCATGGTTATTAATTCATTTTAACATGTTGTCCATTAGTTGTAGATTTAATGTAACGTAACTGATGGCAGTCTTAGGGACTGTTCCGTATTTATCAGAGCGGGGTGTGTGTGTGTGTGTGTGTGTGTGTGTGTGTGTGTGTGACCCTCCCTCCACCTTAAGTGAGCTGTTCCACTTTAAAAACTGAGTTAAAAAAATCAAATAAAAAAAAAATCTGTAAACTCTAAACCACCACAAACTACTGCATTAAAACACAGAAACTACTGTATAAAAATACAAAACTTATTATGTAAAACCACAACTACTGTATGAAAATACAAATATTATTGCGTAAAACCACCAAAACTACTGTATAAAAATACAAAAATTATTGCGTAAAATCGCCAAAACTACTGTATGACAATATCAAAACTCTCATATATATAAACACAAAAAGAAGTGAAAAAACTGGGTGGTTTTTCTCTCTGGTCGTGCTGCTGGTACAAAATACAGCCATCTCCAGCTGTAGTCTGCTCCCTTAAAGCCAAATAAAAATAAAAGTATTTGCCTCCCCCTCATAAATAACAAACAGTCCCTTAGTGGTGCCAGTACAGGCCCACAGTGACCTCCGGACTTACCGGCTGTCTCTGGTCCCCCGCGGTCCTCGGAGGCTGCAGCTGCGGGACAGGGGGCTTCACACCGGGACACACAGCGCCGGGGCTAGCTGTTAGCATCACACGGCTAACGGTACCTAACGGTTATTAACGGTTTAACGGCGGAATCTCTGACCGCGGGTTTAACGATCGGTTTCCGCAGTTAGCTCGAGCTAACGGCCGTTAAACTCGCGGTCAGAGATTCCGCTGGAACCGGCGGCATCAAGTCTGCAGATCCGGCGGGAAGTCGGGACCGGATCAGAGCCCCGCCGCTGGACCTGAAACACCTGAACAAACCGGAGCTTTAGTTAACCGGCGGAGGAGTGAAGCGGCTCCGCGACGTGACGTTTCCCGGTGTTTGTCCTCTGTGTGCCGCGGAGCTCGCGGCGGAGCTCGCGAGATTATTTCCGCAGTTTACCGTCAAACTGCGCCGTTTTTTCCGGTTGTTTTTTCCACACTAACTGACAACTGATGACGCCGTTTCACGATACCACGTGATACAAGCGTCGTCATACTATTGGCTGACAGTCGTTTGAGCGCGCGCACCCTCAGCGATCAGTGTTCCTGTTAGCGCAGAGTTCCCGCCTCACAGGTTAGCTACAGGTGCACGAGACCAGGTGTGGAAAAAAATTTTTTAAAAATTAAAAGTTTTCCTTGTAAAAGCCATATCTGACTTTTGTGGGGTTTTTGTTGTTGTTTTTTTAAAAAGATAAAATGAAATAAAGGTTTAAAAAATATATATAATAAAATAAATATGAATAAATTAAAAATAAATACATAAAATAAAAAGGTTTAGCTGACATGCTCAGGAGGGTCAGACTCAGGGATCAGAATCAGAAATACTTAACAGTCGCTCTGATAAGAGATTTATAGAAAGTAGAAATAAGCACTATGTCAAAATATAAATATAAAAGTAGAAATACAGTAAGCCTAAACGATGAGCACTACTATGTAAATATTTAACTATTTCAAAATAAAGTCTGCATAATATGCTGATTATGTAAGTGTTTAGAAATATAACTGTAAGAAATGCAGTAAGACAATAAGCTCTAATATGTCAAATTTTAAATTATTATATGTATAATGTGCTGTGTGTAAAGTGAGAAAATATAAAACTGCATTATGCCACAATGCAACATATAAAATTAGCAATCAAATATAAAAATATAAATATGTGCAATGCTGCAATTAACAACAGAGATATACATAATTAAGAAAAACAATAAGAATAAATGCAATACATTCATGTTAACTAAATTAAATATATAAATATTGCACCAAATGTTGCAGTTATGAAAGTGATACAAAGAATTATTACACCATAAAAACACCTTTGCACATTTGAAGTTTAATAAATAAATTATGGAGTTTAACGTAGCTACTGTGGTTTCCCATCATTTAATGATTTTCGTGATTTGACGTGTTTTCTGAGTGTCTTCAGACTCACCCGTTGTCTCTCCAGCACAAAGCAAACGCAGAACCTGCACCCTGTAAAACCGAAAACCATCTTTGGACTCATTCTGAATATTAAAATGACTCTAATGTCTGTCTGAAAAGGATGAAGAAAGCCAAGAAAGGAGGGAAGACGGAGGAGGAGAGGCTGCTGATGCTGCAGCAGAGAGCTCAGGCCGAGGAGGAGATGGCCAAGAAGAAGGAGGAGATCCTCACTCTGTTTCTCAAGGTCTGTCCCTGTCCCTGTCTCTGTCCCCGTCCCCGTCCCCGTCTCTGTCTCCGTCCCCATCTCTGTCTCTGGAGTCACAGCACGTCCACATTTTACTTTACATTTCCTGAACGTGCGCTTTAAGCCAGGAAGACGCCGCTGGCCGGCAGCAGCCTCAGATTTCTAGGATTTTACCACATTTTTTAGGATTAAATTACATTTATAGGATTTTGGACGTTTCTGGTCTTTTGGGGTGTTTTTAGGATTTTATGACACTTCTAGTATTTTAGGACATTTCTGTGATTTTAGGACATTAGTGTCTTATCTATGTCCTCTGTGGGGGATCCTTATGGAGACTAAAAGGACAAAAATAATTCTCAGTGTCAATCACTTGTTTGATTTTCACTGTCAATTATAAAATGCTTTGGGGGCCACCAGGGGCCCTGTCAGGGGCCAGATTTGGCCCGCAGGCCATAGGTTGAGTATCAGTGCTTTAAGCTGATGCTGCTGTAAAGTAACTGTAATAGATTCCTCTGTAAATCTTTGAATTTGGAGGATATAAACGAGAGTTTCACAGAATATTAAGTTATAAGGTTAAAATAAGTTTTTTTTTCTTATTTTGCAGCTCAACTTGAAATTGTTTTCTTTGTTTACATTTTTAAAATGTCAGAGAGAGTGAATTTAAAGGGACGGCTGAGATGTTTGGAGGTGTGAGACAAACAGTCGATGTTTGTCAGCTTGTAACTTTAAGAGCCTCACACACCCCAAATTCAAAAAATAAAGAGTACAAATCTGAAACTAAACTGCTCTTTCAAATTAAAAGTAGCTTCTCTGTAGTGCAGTAAAAGAGGAGTGTGTTTTTTTTTTGTGTGTGTGTGTGTGTGTGTGTGTGTGTGTGTGTGTGTGATCAGGATAAGCTGCAGAAGGAGGAGAAGAACACGGCGGTCAACCTGCTGAAGATCAACGAAAGCTGGAGGTCGACCCTCCGTCAGAGTGTCGCCGCCGAGCAGCGCAGAGAGCTCGCCGTGCTCAGCCAGACGTTTCAGCGGCGGCTGGACGCCATGGATGACATCATCAAGGTGAGCACACCTGCAGCTCCTACAAATCAAAGTGAGACAAACACATGAAGAACATCCACTGAAAACATTTCATATTAATAATAATATTTATTATAATATTAATATTTAACCGCAGTCACAAAATTAAATTCAGACAGAAAAAAGTCCCAACAAGCGTTTCTTCTGTCAAACTCAATATTGTATTATATCTTTTAAGTCTGATCAGTTTTAATGAAACTTCTTGAAAAGCACTCCAGAAATAAAATATACTAATAACAATAATAATAATAATAATAATAATGATAATAATAAAACCAGAGCGATTTAAAGGTCCAGCGTGTCGGGTTCAGAGGAATCTCGCATCTCAGGCTGCAAAACTGTCCTGAAATAATTATGAAATTAGGCTAATTTCTTGTAAGAAAAGTCCTTAATGATGACATTTGGCAAAATTCTTACAAAATAAGAGAAATCCATAATTATACAATCAGGTAAAATTCTTATGAAATAAAATAAAAATCTTCATGATAAAAATAGGCAGAACTTTTACTTAAAAAAAGAGAAATTCTTAATTATAAAAGTAGGCAAAATAATTACAAATTCAAAACAAAAAATTGAAATTAAAATGTTAAAATATTTATGAAAAAAGAAAAATCCTTAATCATAAAATCTGGTAATATTCTTATGAAATAAAAACAATCCTTAATCCCTAAAAAATAAAGTCATTCAACATAAAATAAAGTAGATGAACCTGACTAACTCATCACCATATTCACCTGAACGTCGGCGCTCATGATGTCACTTCCTGTGTTGCAGAGTCTGGAGTGTGACCTGCAGGAGGCGGAGCTTCAGTCGGCTCAGGTGCGGCGTGTTCACCTGCAGCTGGTGGAGCGTCTGGTGGCTCATCAGGACAAACAGCTGCAGTTTGTGCAGCGGCAGTGGGAGGACGCCCTGCGGCACCTGAGCTCCTCGCTAACCTCCACCAGGTCAGTGACGAGCCACGGCGCCCCCCGCTGGCCGCTCGCTCTCCGGCGCTCCCGCGCCGTGACTCAGATGTGGGGGAGGAGATTTTGGCTCTCGGCCGCGGTTTGATCCAGATGGTCTCGGGTTGTATTTTAGGGAGCGGGAATCTCGTCTGTCTCAGCAGCAGCGAGAGAAACTGGAGCACGTGACGACGACCGTGCAGCAGCAGCACCAAACGGAGCTGGAGGAAATCCCCAAACTGTTCGGAGGAAACGTCGCAGAGCGCGACAAAGAGGTACCGACTCACCGTTAACCTCAACCGTTTCAGGACAACGCGCCTCCCAAAACCCGGCGCCAGAAATTTAAAGATTTCGCAAATCAAATTGACGAAACTGAAAAAAAAAATCACCAAAAATTTTGTAGAAAACGTGCTGTGACCAAAACGTTTTGGAGAAAGCATAAAAAAGAATCACCAAAAATAAAAGAGCGCGAGTCGACTGCAGGAAGAAAAGCGCTGACCGAACTTTCAGAGCACTGACTGTCTCCTGTCTCCTCTGTGGACAGACACACGCCGTGCCGCAGGACAACAAGGACACATCGGAGCAGGAGACGTCCGCGCGGCTCTGCGGCGCAGAGACGGAGGAGCTCGGACCAACTGGACAGCTCGCCGCCGGGACGGACGCAGTGAAGAAGAAGCTGCAGGTAAAATCTGTGGAGGTTCAATCTGAGATTTAATTATTTTAAAGGTCAAAAGAGCCAAAAGCTTTGGATCAAATAAGGGACCGTTATGTATTTATCAGAGGACTTTTTTTTAACCTCCCCCTGAAGTATGACCGTCCGTCCTCCTTCCAAACCTGCATGCTATCATTAAAAATTGTAGAAAATTGAATTATAATAATAATAAAAAATAAAGAGAAATGGCCATAAACCTTTTAAGAAAATATGTATCACCAAACATGTAAGGGAAAAAAATGGCCAAAATGAAACAGGATTTCTAAACCTGCATGTCTGCACGGCCAATTTTAGAAGAAAAAACATTCACCAAAATTTCCATGAATAATTAAAACATTAAAGAAAACATTCATTACCAAAACTACTTTTTTAAAAAATTGCCAAAAATTTCTAAAGAATTGTTGAAAGAAAAAAATTGCTAAAAAAATTTTAAATAAAAAAACGCCCCAAAAAACAAAAACATTTAAAGAAATGACGACGGCGTGTTTTTTAAGTCATGTTTTTCCAGCCGATTCATCAGTAGACAGAAAACTTTAGACAATCAATGAGACAAATTAAAGACGGACGAGTTCTCTGTCCCTCAAGTCCCGAACGTCTTGAGTCATGACACGCTGGATACGAGTCTCTAAACAGAAAACGTCTCATCAGATGAGTCACAGCGTCCGTCTCCTCTATCAGAAGGAAGTTGTCCATCTGAAGGCGAAGCTGGACTCCAGCGGGACAGAAAACGAGTCTGCGGTTCGAGACCTGACTGCCGCCATCCTGCAGGTGACCCGGAGGACTCGTGAGCTCCGGGACCAGCTGACTCGGACTCGAGCGGCAGCCAGGGACCAGCTGACTGAGCTCGCCGCCCAGTGCGACGCCACCGCCAACAAACTGCAGGCGGTCTTCGCCAAGGTGACACCAGGTCTCACATCCTGTTTGACCGAGTCCGAGTCGTCTCTAGTCTCACTCGTGTTTTCTCTGATCCAGGGTCAGAAGGTCTCCCGAGTCCACGACACGTGTCAGAAGATGGAGAAGCTCGTCGGAGCGAGGCGGGACAGAGAGGGACCTGAGACGGACGAGTCCGCGCAGGTAGGAGGGGACAGATGAGGACGGACGGCCGGTGTGTTCGAGTGCAGAGACAAACACGTCCAACAAATGTTTAACCTTTAACCCTTTAACACCTGGATCAACATCTGTGTTGACTTTAAAAATAAAGTCTTCCTTGTTACTCAGCTAAAGTTTAAACCTGACACTTTTCTTTTTGCTCCCAGTTTTTCTGGACTGAACACATCAGGAGTTTTTTACGCCCTTAATTGATTTATTTCTCTCAAAGTTGTCAAAATCAGTTTTAAACGTTCGAACATTTTGGGAAAAAACAGAAAACATGCCAAAAATGTTTAAAGAAAAAAAAAATCACTAAAATTGTCAGAAAAAAACATGAAGCGCCAAAAAATGTTTAAAGTGAAAGACGTTCATCTTTAACGTGAAACGTCTTTATTGTTTTCGTGGGTTTGAATCAGCTGATCTGTTTGATAAACACTGAGGAGGTTTCAGCTGGTTGTAATCTGTAATCTGTAATCTGTAATCCTCTCGTGTTGCCTTCACTGACCTGTGTGTCTGCAGGAGACGTCGGCGCTGCAGCAGCTGATGAGGAGCGTCAACGCGGCGGCACTGTGGCGGGACGCGCTGAGGACGCAGAGAGACGCTCTGAGCCGAGAGAACCGCCAGCTGAGGCTCCTGCTGCGTCACCGCCTGGACGCCCTGACGGTCAGCGACCACGACCTCCAGTCGCCCGACGCTCTGCTCAGAGTGCACGGGGCCCCGACCACCACGGGCCCCCCGCTCACCGACAGGCGCCACACCGTGATCGAGGCCGTCTACGCCGTGCAGCACTCTCTGTGACAGGGAGGGCGGGGCCAGAACAAACCGAGCGTCTGCAAACACGCCTTCACAAAGTTCAAAGGTCACCAAAAACATGTTGCCGTTTTGTTCTGATTATTGTTTATAACGATTATTGTCGTTACAATCTTAAAAGTTTAAAGTTTACTCACTCAGCTTTCGACCACATCTGAAGGTCCCCGCCCCCAAATGACCAGCTGATGTTTCGAACGCCGGCCTCACGTCTCTGCTCTCTGATGTCACTTCCTGTCACTGAGCCGCCACCAAGTACAGCTGTAACAACCTTTATTATTGTTTTTACCGTTTCATTCACTGATATTCAACCTACGGCCCGGGGGCCACATCTGGCCCCTGATAGGGCCCCTGGTGGCCCCAAACACTTTCTAATCCTCAATAAAAATAAAGTGATTGACTCTGTGAATAGTTTTTGTCCTTTTAGTCTCCATAAGGTGTCAGAGACATAAAACAGCATCAACACAGAGCCAGAGGAGGATCCCCCACAGAGGACACAGAGGACACAGCTGAGACACTGATGTCCTAAAATCACAGAAATGTCCTAAAATTCTTGAAAAGTTCTAAAATCCTGAAAGTCTTCTGAAATCTTAAAAATGTCCTGAAATCCTAAAAACATCCTAAAATTCTAGATGTGTCATTTGAGGAAAACTGAATAATCCTCAGGTCTTAAATAAATTATAAAATCCAACAAACATCCTAAAATCCTGAAAAAAAAATATTAGAAATGTTGAGAAAATAAGAAAGTCTAAGAAACATTTGAAAATCTTACATACGTCCTACAAGCATAAACGTCACAAAATATGAATAATTGTCAGGTCTTAAACAAAGTACAGCTGTTTAGTATTTTACAGACAAAAAGCAGAAGCGTTTCAATTCTGTCCTCTGTGGCTCGATGTCTCAGGACTCCTCTGAATCCTCTCGTGACTCAAATATCGAACCAAGATTTTCTCCTCACTGGAGCCGAGAATCACGAGAAAACAGTTGGACCAAAAGAACACATTTTGAGATCAGGGCTGTCCACATACTTTTGGCCACATCGTGTAAAAGCAGCTCGTTGTGACATTATGTTGAACTTTATGATCTGCTTTGGATTTTCTTTTTTTTTCTGAAGTTTCCAACATTGCCTCAGCTTTTATTTTGGTGGTCCACTTCCTGAGGCTCTTAATGCAGCGGGGCGTGCGCACGGATGCAGAATGACGAGCTGAGCGGCAGCGTCTGTACAGGTACACCATTTAATAGTTATTATAGACATTTTATATACATTTTAACAGTTGTATTCTGCTATGTGGTACAATCTTTAAAATCTGCTGTTTCATAGTTTGTAAATCAAAAAAAAAAACTTACAAAACTCATCAAAACTCGCAAACTGATCAGAACTTTTTTTTCCATTTTTTTGGAAGACTAGAAAAAATACTTTTTATTGTATTAATCATGCATTACACAAACAAAAAAAGAGTCTTTAGTTACACAGTAAGTCGTAGCGTGGGTGAAAAGAAAAATAAAGATTTTGTTTGTGAGACGCTCAAATCCCTTCAGTTTAAAAAAAAAGAATTAAATTAAAACAAACCGCAACCATGGAAGAAAACTCGCCGAGTCGGAGCGGCTCAGGATGTTCAGCCAATCAGGTGGCAGCGTTTTTGTTTTTAAACCTGCCCCAGGGGGCGTCTGATTGGACGGTTTCTACTGGCGCTCAAACCGCTTCTTTCTTCCTCGTAAGGAAAAAAAAAAGATATAAATAACTTAAATTCCTGCTTGAAGAAGCCGTGATGAAGAAAAGTCAAAACGTAGTCGACGTGAAGAGAAAACTCACACAGTGATATGAGGAGGAGGAGCAGCAGGAGGAGGAGCAGCAGGAGGAGCTGTTTACACTGAGACCTGTGCTGCGTTCAGGTACCACTTTGTAAAGCCGATTACCAAAAGTTGGCGGGGTGTTAAAAACTACTTTTGTTGTGATGAATTATTGAATATAAATAAAAACAGAACGAGCTCGTTTGTTCCTCCTCATCCTCGGCCGAGTCTCAACGCTCCTCAGCAGCTCCTCGTCTCTCCTCCATGTACGGAAGCCCATTTCTGCCAATGTGATGGTAAAAAAACAAGCTTCAAGTCATGAAAATTAAAAACATTCTCAAAATAAGTTTTAAAAAAATATCCAAATACCTCAAAAAAAGTGTCACAACAAAAGTAAAATAAAAACATTACTTAGTGTAGTAACATGAATTAAGATTGCAAAATAATGACAATCAAAACAAGGACAGTGTTGAAAGATAATGAGTTTTTTTTTCGTAAAAATTAAGAGTTAGTATCTCAAAAAAGTTTATTATCTTGAGATACCGAGTCATTAGTTTTGCAATATGTCGTCATTTTGTGAAAGTATTTTCTCCAAAGTTTGGTTTTGTGATACGAAGTCATTTTAAAAAAAATTACAACATGTAGACATTTTTTCCAAAATAAGATATTATTATTAGAAGTCATAATTTTTGAAATATGTTGTCATTTAGCAAAAATCACATTATTCTGAGATTATAATAAATATTGTTGTGATACTGTGAACTGTCATTTTCTTGTGTAACTATAAGTCATTTTCTTATAATATTTTTTCGAGGTACTAAGTCATCATTTCTGTAAGTCATTATTTTTGAGTACTTAGAAAATCTGGGGTTTTTTTAGATACTAACTCATTTTTTAGATACTGAGTCATCAAGTTTTTATTTTGAGTCATTATTTGTACATACTAAGTTGTTATTTTGGTAGCCATCACTTCTAAGAGCTTAGTCTTTTTTTGAAATATTGGGTCTTTTTTTGTTAACAATTTTGATATTTTAAGTCATGTTTTGCAAAACTGCATCATTATGTTGATATAGTAGGTACTTATTTTGGCAAGTTATTTTTTGGAGATAATCATATGTTGCAACACCAAATTATTTTTTGAGATATGAAGTCATTAATTTGACAAAGTTTCTCTATAATAAACAACAGGATTTTTTTTTGTTCTTTTGGCCATCACATTGGCAGAAATGGGCCTCCGTAGTCCTCTCTCCTTTACTTTCTACATGAAGTGATGTCTCTGTGAAGACGGAGGACATGACGTCTCCACGGAGACGGAGGACGATGGCAGGACTGGACGGAGTGAGGACCCAGAATCCTCCTCGGTGCCGTTAACGAGACGCTTCCACGTTTATAAAAACGATTATAAAAACTAGATTTATTTTACACAAACAGAAAACGTCCATACGTAACTACAGCAACGCCCACGCAGGAATCCTTCGCTCGGTGGTTTAAACGCAGGGCTCTGATTGGCCCGCCAGGGGCTGAGGTGTACCGACCAATCAGCTGAGTCTCATTTTTAACCCGATGAGCTCGTTCATCGTTAGTATTAAAAAACAAAACCGACGTGATGTCCAGGTTTTTTTAACTTCTTTTTTCTATGAATCCTCTTAAAAACACTGTAAAAAATATGGAACTGCAGATTTTAAAATCTAAAACTTAAATACAACAAAAGCTCGAGGGGTTAAAACTTCAGACGCCGCGTTACTTGCTGGATTCTCTTCTTCTCTGCTGCAGCCGGAGACGCTTTAAAGGAAAAATCCCCCTCAGATCTTCTGCTGTTCGCCGAGTGACGACGCGCCTCGCAGTCCTTTAACCCTTTCAGTCCTTTAACCCTTTCAGTTTCCGCTCAGGCTGCGTCTTTATACCATTTCCTCAAAGAGTTTTTGGGTTCTTTTGTTCCTCGGTGGAACCTCATATTTGTTTTCTGTAGTTTGATCGGCGTGCGGAAGTGAAATCTGACAGCAGCTACGGACAAAAGCACAAATTTCCAACATCGTTAACGCGCTTTAGAGTGGCGTTTAAACGACGAACAGCAGCGACAGAAGCACCAAATCTCCGGATACAGCGAGACGATTTCTGCTCAGCGGAGAACGTTTCCAACAACTAACACGACAAAGAGCGTCGCTCACCTGACACTGCGTTCAAGTGACCAGCGGCTAACGTTCTGTGAGCTAACGCTGCGTTCACGTGACCAGCGGCTAACGTTCTGTGAGCTAACGCTGCGTTCAAGTGACCAGCGGCTAACGTTCTGTGAGCTAACGCTGCGTTCACGTGACCAGCGGCTAACGTTCTGTGAGCTAACGCTGCGTTCACGTGACCAGCGGCTACAGAACAAACTTTTCTTGGTCTGATCTCGTTACAACGTGAAACAACAAGATGATTTTTGGGGATTTTTCCTTTAAGGTCGCCTCCTGCTGTGTGGGGGTCAGAGGTCAGACTAGTGTTAACACGATGGGAGGCGGGGTCATGTAGTGTCATGGTGGCTCTGCGGGGGGGGCTCCTCCCGCTCTCTGTCTGTTTGTGTCTCTCGCCCGCAGTCGTCTCCTCCTCCTCCTCCTCCTCCTCCTCCCCTCGTCTAAACGTAGACCCGGGCGAGGGCGTCGGCTCCTGCCGAGGCGATGTAGGCCTTGGAGGGGTGGAAGGCCACATCGTAGATGGCCTCCTCGCTCTTCTTACGGTGAGCCGTGATCTCCTGAACGCACGTTTTACTGTCGAGGTTCCACAGACGCAGGGAGCAGTCATGACCTGAGGATGGAAATATATACAAATCAG
The DNA here is from genome assembly GCF_026936395.1 of Plectropomus leopardus. Lineage (NCBI taxonomy): Eukaryota > Metazoa > Chordata > Actinopteri > Perciformes > Serranidae > Plectropomus > Plectropomus leopardus. Next base: position 978,083 of record NC_142189.1, on the reverse strand, counting down.
ATTTTTTCAAAATAAAAACATGAGCTGAATGAGATTTCATTTGTTTCCTAAAAATTCGACTTTGTATTTATTTATCGACTTTATTGATTTTACATTTTCACGTGATGAAAGGTTTTCATATTCATTTGAGCATGGATTTTATTTTTGTATCTTCACCACAGTACATATATATATATATATATATATATATATATATATATAAAAATATATGAAAGTAAAAGTAGGTGAAAGTCTCTTACTTCCAGACATCAGGTAGATCCCGTTGGGGTCCACAGCCAGACTGGTGACGGCATCCAGGTGAGCCACCATGGCGTGGATCACTTTACCTGCACACACATTTTCACTCTTTGTTTATGTCCACAGAAGACACAGACATGTAGGGACACACAGAGACAGGTGGAGACAGACAGAGAAAGAGACAGACAGAGACAGAGACAGGTGGAGACAGACTGACCTGACTTGTTATCGTAGAATTTGATGTGTCTGTCTTCGTGGGCGCTGATGGTGACGGGCAGCGTGGGATGACTGACCACCTTATTGATGTGATTGGACCCTGGGACGCCTGACAGACGGGGACATTAAAACAGGAGAAGAAGAAAAGACAGGGACGAGGAGCAGAGAGAGGACAGACAAAGAAGACAATTATTTTTGTATACAATTATTTTATACACATGACTCTGTGTGTGTGTGTGTGTGTGTGTGTCTTACTGCCATCTCCCTGCCCCTTCAGCACCAGTGCATTCTGGGAGGTCTCCAGGTCGTACACCACCACATCTCCGGTGTTAAAGGACGCCACCATGTGGGCGGGGTCACAGCCGTTAAAGTCCACCGACGTGGGGACGCCATGTTCTGTAAAAACACACACACACACACACACACCTCCATCAGCTGCTGTTACCATGGTGTCCACCAGAGGATGCTCTACTCCACTGATACTCAAGTTACGGCTCGCGGGCCAAACCTGGCCCCTGATAGGGCCCCTGGTGGCCCCAAACATTTTCTAATGTAAAATAAAAATAAAGTGATTGACTCTGTGAACAGTTTTTGTCCTTTTAGTCTCCAGAAGGTGTCAGAGACATAAAACAGCATCAGCATAGAGCCAGAGGAGGATCCCCCACAGAGGACACAGCTGAGACACTGATGTCCTAAAATATTAGAGACATGCAAAAATTGTAGACATGTCCAAAGTTCCCAGAAAAGTCCTAAACTCCTGTCCTAAAATTCTAGAAACGTCCCAAAATCCAGACACATGTTTGGGGATGCTGTGACTGGCCCCTGGGCCCCTGTCGTTTTGCAACAGTGGCCCCAAAAACAAAGAGAGTTGATTATCCCCGATCTATGTCCTGCGGGGGACGCCCTCCGTCCTCCGTCTTGTGTCCTCACCCTTGTTTGTGTTGAAAGTGCTGATGCAGGGGTTCTTCTCCGTCGGGTTCCACAGTTTGACCGTGCCGTCGGCGGAGCAGGACAGGAGGCGGTTCTTGATGCCGCTGTAAGCCAATCCCCACACCGCGTCCGTGTGTCCCAACCACGACCCCGCCAGGACGCTGGGATCTGATTAGATTAGAGGGTGGAGAGAGGAGGGGACAGTTAGTGACCTGCTGCTCTGGACGGACAAAGAGGACAAACTTCAGCGTGTGTGTGTGAGAGAGCGTGTGTGTGTGAGAGTGTGTGTGTGTGTGTGTGTGTGTGTGTGTTTGAGTGTGTGTGTGTCACCGTAGGTATCGTAGGGGTCGACGTTGGAGCTCGGGATGTTCCACCACTGGATGGTCGAGTCGATGCCTCCACTGAAACACTGCTCACCGCTGGACGTCATCGCCAACGACAACACTGGACCACTGAAGAGACACAGAGACAGACAGAGACAGAGACAGAGACAGACAGAGACAGAGACAGAGACAGAGAGAGACAGAGACAGAGACAGAGACAGACAGAGACAGAGACAGAGACAGAGAGAGACAGAGACAGAGACAGACAGAGACAGAGACAGAGACAGAGAGAGACAGAGACAGAGACAGAGACAGACAGAGACAGACAGAGACAGAGACAGAGACAGAGACAGACAGAGACAGAGACAGAGACAGATCATTCAAAGGTGTTTAAGTTACCTGCAGCAGATGTTAATCATGTTAACCTGAAACATCATCGACAAACCTGACGGACGCGTGTGTGAGTGTGTATATGTCTGTGTGAGTGTGTATATGTCTGTGTGAGTGTGTGTGCGTGTATGTGAGTGTGTGATATGTGTGTGTGTGTGTGTGAGTGTGATATGTGTGTGTGTATATGTCTGTGTGAGTGTGTGTGCGTGTATGTGAGTGTGTGATATGTGTGTGTGTGTGTGTGTGAGTGTGATATGTGTGTGTGTATATGTCTGTGAGTGTGTGTGTGTGTGTGTGTGAGTGTGTGATATGTGTGTGTGTGTGTGTGTGTGAGTGTGATATGTGTGTGTGTGTATGTGTCTGTGTGAGAGTGTGTGTGTGTGTATGTGAGTGTGTGATGTGTCTGTGTGTGTGTGATATGTGTGTGTGTGTGTGAGTGTGAGTGTATGTGTGTGTGTGTGTGATATGTGTGTGTGTGTGAATGTGTATGTGTCTGTGTGAGAGTGTGTGTTTGTGTGTGTGTGATACATACACATGTGCTCTGAACGTATAGACGGGCTCCACATCAAAAGAGGCACTTCTGTAAAACAAAGTGACAGAAAAAGGACTGTTATTTAAGGTTCACACACATTTTCACCAAGAATTTGGGGGGGGGCTTATATTTGTGTTTCGGATCTTTCAAAATTTTTGCCGATCTTTAAAGATCTTTTTCCTTTAAAAATTCTTCTCTGATTTTCATATTCCCGCCGGTCCTTGAAAACACGTGTTATTGCTCAGGTTTGTGAAACTAAATTCCAGGACGACGTGACGCTGTGTGCAGCAGTGAGTCCTGATGGGGGGTGTCGGGGGTCTGCAGGGATTATGAGCGGGACACTGATGCGTCTGTATTTAAGTCGGGCTGAATGATGTCAGAGACGCCGCGCTGACGGGGAAATGAGATGCAAATACTGACGGATCTGTGACCGCCGAGGAGGAGAAAGACGGGATTTTCCTCTGAAGACGAGAATCCTGCAACGAGAGCTGCAGGAGAAACTGAAGGAAACTGTGATTCCGATCATACATGAAAAACTGCAGCAAAGGGCCGCAGGCTGGAATCGAACCCCGGCCGCTGCGAAGGCCGCGGCATGTGGGGCGCACGCTCTAGCAGGTGAACTAGAGGCCGCTCCTGTTCTGAGGTGTTTTACTGTTTTTTGTGTGAGTTTCTAAAAAGCTGTTTTAACACCGTTTTATTGTTGTTGTTGTTGTTGTTGTGACGTACTTTTTGGCAGGGACGGTCTTGGTGAGGTTCCACAGTTTGAGGGTGTGGTCCTCGGACACGGTGACCAGGCAGGGCTCCACAGGGTGGAAGGCCAGCGCACGGACGCCGTCAAAGTGGCTCCGCAGCGTGTACTTGGGGTTCCACGTCTTCCTGAACGAGGACTCCTTATTGGACGGCAGCTGGTGGCGATCAGAGACCAGAGATGAGGTGGTTAAATTTGTCAGTGAGTGCGTCCTAACCTGTGGCTCTGTGTGTGTGTGTGTGTGTGTGTGTGTGTGTGTGTGTGTGTGTGTGTGTGTGTGTGTCTTACATCGTAGCTGTAGTCTGTTTCGTCATTAGTGACGGTGAGGTCAGCGAGGTCGCCCAAACCCAGCACGCTCTCCAACACGTCGTCTGAACCCCCCAACAGGAAGGACTTCCCCCCACCGGGAGGAAACGGGAGCGGCTCCGCTGCAGAGACGGACGTTTACTGTCAGTTTACTTTAATACAGCTTCAAATGAACAGAGTCCCATCATCACACGTTTACGACGTCAACCGCCATCCTGCCCAAATAATCACTGCAATAACACTGACAATAACACCGACAATGACACTGATAATAACACTGATAATGACACTGACAATAACACTGACAATAACACTGACAATAACACCGACAATAACACTGACAATAACACCGACAATAACACTGACAATAACACCGATAATGACACTGATAACACTGATAATGACACTGATAATAACACTGATAATAACACTGATAATGACACCGATAATGACACCGATAATATCACTGACAATAACACTGACAATAACACTGACAATAACACCGACAATAACACCGACAATAACACCGACAATGACACTGATAATAACACTGACAATAACACTGATAATGACACCGATAATGACACTGATAATATCACTGACAATAACACTGATAATAACACTGACAATAACACTGATAATAACACCGATAATGGCACCGATAATAACACTGATAATGACACTGACAATAACACTGATAATAACACCGATAATGACACCGATAATAACACTAATAATAACACTGACAATAACACCGATAATGACACCGATAATAACACTAATAATAACACTGACAATAACACCGATAATGACACTGATAATAACACTGATAATGACACTGATTATAACACTGACAATAACACCGATAATGACACTGATAATGACACTGATAATGACACTGATAATGACACTGATAATAACACTGACAATAACACCGATAATGACACTGATAATGACACTGATAATAACACTGATTATAAAAACAAAAACCCACTAAACACCATTAACTTACAGGACATTAAAAACATTAAAATGCCAGATGTTAAACAGTCGAGTAGTTCGCTAAAAAAAACTATATTTAGAGCAGAAGCTAACAAAATCAAAAATCAATAAATAAATTACAGGATAAATACATGAATAAACTATCAAACCTACTGAAACTAATGATGAAAAGAATTACTGGCATTACTTAATTGATTAAATGTGACATAAATTGATATTTCTGTTTAAACTTGTGTCTTAATTTACTTTCCTATGTAAAATGTCCTTTATTTATGCATTCATTTATTTATATTAAATTCATTTTAAATATATTTTGTAAATTTCAAATGTATGTATGTATGCATTTCCAAATTTTACATTTATTTTAAATTATTTTCTTAACGTATTTCTTCAATTTGAAATGTATGTATAAATGTATGTATGTATTTCAGTATTTATATCTTTTAAATTCATCATTAAATGCATTTCTTCAACTTGAATGTATGTATTTATTTATTTAAGCATTTATTTTATGTCCATTTTAAATTTATTATTTATTTATTTAAAACATTTCTTTAATTTTTTAATGTATGTATTTAACTCAGCATTTATTTTTCATCGAGATTCATTTTAATAAGCATTAATTTTGAAATTAGTTTTGAAATCATGCATGTATGTATGTACTTTGTTTTTCATCAGAGTTAAAGATGAAACAATTTGTAATTGAGAGAAAAATAACTGATAACTAATCAATCATTAGTCTTTTTTCAAAAGCAAAAACCTAAATTTACGTTCTCTGTTTTTTTAAATACTTTTTGTTTTATTTAACAGTAAACTGAATATTTTGATGTTTTGGAGAGACGCTGGTTTCTGATATTTAATAACCAGCACAATTTTTAAAAAACAGTCAGGTATGTTTTTGTCCCGTGTCTCTCACCCCACTCTGTCCCGTCTCCGGAGCTCCGAGCCTCGCCCGCTCCCTCGCCGTCCTCCGCCGTCACCAGGAAGTCAAACTCCTTCAGAGCCTCCTCTGTGTCGGCGTCGTCCTCCGACGCCAGTCCCTCGTTCCCGACCTGCAGGAGACGCACATCAGAGCTGCAGTGATCAACTTTTCAATCATAAATCAGAATAAATAATAATTATTCAGCAGCTGTTTAGTTCTTCAGTGAAGCGTTTGAGTCATTTTCAAACATAAACGTCAAACTGTGACACATCAGAAGGTGGTCACAGGTGAAGATTCGCTGCTTTTCTTAGACATCACAGTGGATGTTTGGACAAAAGACGACTGACGAGGTCACTGATGACGTCACTGACGAGGTCACTCACGGCTCCGAACGTCTCTCACTGTACGCTGATGTGTTATAATAATATAAATAATAATCTGCAGCTTAATGTGGCAGCTGAACGGACGCCAGATTTTAAACGACTGTAAATTATGGATAATTTTACAAAAACCAAAACTGACGGAAAAAAAACATAATGTGACATAAACGACTTAAGATTAGGTACAATCTCACTCAGGTGTTTACTGTTTTCCTAAAAACGACTCCGGTCCAATAAAAAGTTGGATGAGCCACATGCATCAAATATTGGAAGAAAATTAACACTTTCTTGCTTGAAATACGCTGCACGATTTTTTCCAAAAACCTTTTTTGCCAATTTTTAAAAAAATTTTTAAAATATTTTTGACGATTTTTTTCCCCTGAAAATTTTTGTTGATTTATTTTTTTTCCTTCAAAAAACATTTGGCTTTTATTTTTTTCTTTAAAAATGTTGCCATACTGGAATTGCTACTGTTTTTGAAAACATCAGCAACATTTGTAAAAACGTACGAGATGCTGATTTTATAGCATTTTCTTTATGGCTTTGTGACAAATCAATCTGCAAATGAAAGCAACTTATTATTCTATTATTATTATTACTTTTTTAAAATGAAACATGAAAAACAGTGAAAACATCATATTATGATAAAAGCGTCTATTCCCTTTACCTTTAAAAAAACTGGTTTTATTATTTTATTGTGGGTTGTAGTAAAAGTACACACGGATGCTGGTTCCTGTGTCCTGATCTGTCAGACGTTAACATGAGAGGTTTTCAGTTAATTATTTAAAAAAAGAAGTTATCAGTTATTTTTCAGATTTTACAATAAAATGTCAGAAAAAAGATTCATAAATTCACATTTCCCATATCTTTGCATTTTTAAGACTTCTGAAAGACATTTTAATACCAGCGAATGTCTCATCTTTAAATGAGTGAATTCAAGGAATTTTAAGACTTTTTTAAGGATCCACAGGAGCCCTGCAGGCAGTGTGTGTGTGTGTGTGTGTGTGTGTGTGTGTGTGTGTGTGTACCTTGGTCTTGTGTTTCTTGGCTCGGTGGTGTTTGTCGGTGCTGATGTCGTCCATCAGGTCTCCCTCCTCGTCCTCATCTTCGTCGCTGTCCTCTGCGTTCTCCAGGAAGTTGAACGTCTCCAGAACATCTCCTGGACTCCTGGACACAAAAACACCCAAGTATAAACACTGTGTGACCTCTGACCTCCTCGGCTACTCAGAGTATGCGTGTGTGTGTGTGTGTGTGTGTGTGTGTGTGTGTGCACCTCTTGCTGTCCTTGCGGCGCTCTGTCCCGTTGATGAGGTGCTGCAGGTTCTTGTTCTCCACAGATCCGTTCTGCTCAGAGCCTGACAGGCCGAGCAGAGAGCGGACCCTCTGAGTGCGGACGTCCAGGATGGTGTCTGTGTATCCTACTTCCTGCAGGTACCTGGACAGACACACACACACACACACACACACACACACACACACACACACATTAATTCATTCACATTCAAAGATGCCATCATGTGAATTATTTGATGTTATTCATATAGTATATAGTATGTTTTATTTGTTTATGTATATATGTATATATACATATAGTATATGTACGTATTGAAATAACTGCTCTGTATGAAAAGTGCTCCCGCTCGCTGATCCTGCTGCTCTCCATCACTCGTTCCTCTCCAGGGATCGTTTTAGTGCGACTACACTCAGGGACGCACCCGCAAAATAAATAAATAAATAAATAAAAATTGCAAGTTTTCTACCGCTCATTTCCACGTCACGTTAGCGGAGTAGGTGCGGGGCGCCCTTACCATCATGTCAACTTTCTGCTGAGTCATGTCTACAGGTTGTGTGCGTCAGAAGAAAAGGCAGCAGGGAGACAGGAGGGCGATCAGCTCACAGCTGCAGAGGCTGAGAGCAGGCTGAGTTCAACTCTCAGAGGAAAAGCACGGGGGGGGGGGGATAGACTGACCTGTTATGATCCCAGCTGCTTCCAAATAAATTGTATTTCATTCATAAAATTAACATAGATACTTTTACATTTATTGCGCTATGTGAAAATGTAAAAACTGGGGGGGGGGTTCGCCCAGGGCGCAAAACTACCCAGGACCGCCTCTGACTACACTTTTAGGATCTTTGAGTCATTTTTGAAGTTTTAGATCAGAGTTAAGCTGCAGGCTGAAATATAGAATTGTAAACTTTAATGTCTGGCCCATATTTACACGCTCTGAACAGCTTACCAGGGGGTCTAATTTCACACACGTCTAATTTCACTCAAAATCAGGTTTGTATCTTTATTTTTATCGACTCTGTGCATAAACTAAAGTTAACTATTTGACAGGGATGATGCAAATGAACACGGTCCGACTTCAGTCTGCCATCAAGCTGCAGTAACTGAGATATAAGCTGTTGTATTATCAGTATTATTTGACAGAGTCACATGACCGCGGAGCGACTGCACGCTCAACCCGAGCACGTAATTTTGTCGGTGGTAAATCGGCGTTATGTTGTCAGTGCTCTTACTGTCTGAGTAGTTGTCTTCCTTGTTTCCAGGTGAGCTGACTGTTGGCGGGAACAGCAGAGACTTCTGAGTCTTTGGTGTCTAAAACACAAACACACACAAAACACACACAAAACACACACAAAACAGTCATTAACTCTTTGAAACCTGAGAGAACTGGCTTGATTGGCTTGAAAAAAGGCAATAAGCAACTTAACATGACGTAAAAAATGACCTGAAAATAAGAAAAGAAAGAAAATGACCAAATCTTATTATAATAATTATATATAGAGAGGAGAGAGAAGGAGGAGAAGATGAAGAGGAGAAGGAGGAGATGAAGAGGAGGAGGAGAAGAGAAAGAACAGTGTGTCTTCCTCCTCACCTGATTCGAAGCTTGGCATCTTCATCTCTCCTTGGTTTAACTCTGTTCCGTATTTTAATTTGTGGTATTTTGCTCTGAAACGACAGAAAACATTAATGTGGCCATCAAACGGCTTCAGAGTGTCTGCGGCTCAGTCCCAGGACGACACGAAGGACCGTGATTCTGAGGAGACGTGAAAGGGTTAAAGAGCTCAGAGACATGAGGGCGCTTCTGCTTACCTTTCCTGTTTTAAAGCGTATTCTAACATTTTTATTCTTCTAACCAGGTCGTTCTTCAGGTTCTCCTGACCTTTCCTCTCGCCCTGCAGGAACGCTATCCTCGCCTGCAGGAACACACACACACACACACACACACACACACACACACACACACACACACACACACACACACACACACACACAAAGGGTTAACTCATGACCTCATCACACACACTGAATGACATCATCAGAGTTCAGAGGTGAAATCTGGCCTTCTCCAGGGCTCATACATGTTCACTAAAAGTTTCCAGGACTTTGAAGCAAATTTCCAAAGTCATACATTATATAAAACAACCGAAAAAAGAAAAAATGTTGGCCATTTATTTTTCAATTAATATTTTTTATGCCATTTTTTGTGAAAAAATTGTAAATAATTTTTGAAGAAATAATTGTGTCAATTATTTCTGTAAAAAATGTTTGCAATTTTTGGTGTTTTAATTTGAGATTGTTTCCTAAACACAATTTTCTATGCTTTTTTTCTTCAAAATATTCTGGCAATTTCTTTAGATTATTTTTTTTCTGTAAAGATTTTGGTGTTCCTTCTTTTCTGTAAAAATCACCAAAAATTTACCCAATTGATCAGCCACAAACTAAAAACAGAAATGATCTTGGGACACTTAACCTGTTCTTATAGAGTCCACCTGTCCCTCTGTCTGTCCCTCTGTCTCTTTTTCTGTCCATCAGTCCACCTGTCTGTCTCCCTGTCCGTCCATCAGTCCACCTGTCTCTCTGTCTGTGAGCAGCTGCTCCTGAAACCAGAGCTCTCTTTCGGCAATCAGCTGGGATCTATTTATACACAAACACACACACTGCGCTCTCTGCCAGGTGACCATGGCAACAGGGGGGATTCAGAGGCAAACTGGGGGTCGCAACTTCCTCTAGTGAAGGTCGCCATGACGACGGGGAAACCAGAGGTCCTCCCCCGGCCAAAGGAGAGAGGGAGTGGACCGGGACGTCTGGGAGGAGGATTACATAACAGACCACAATACTTCAGCTGTGCTCTGATTGGACGGCGCTGTGATTGACAGCCACAGCTCCCCACGACCCCCCGAATCTCTCTGACATACCACAAGACATATGTATGTGTGTGTGTGTGTGTGTGTGTGTGTGTGTGTGTGTGTGTGTGTGTGTGTGTGTGTTTCCTTGCCCCAATTGCAGAGCATTTTTCAAACAGAAAAGATTCAAACCCTTTTCAAAAATCTTTCAGTGTCCCCAATGCTGTTTTCAAGCACCGTCAGAAACGTGAAAATCCAAAGATAATTTTAGTTTCTGGCTGTTCTGTGTCATTTTGGAAATTTTAAAGAATATATGCCTTCCAAACCTGTTTTATTTAAATTAATTAAAAAATAAATTACAATAAATAATTGGCAAAAAATATTCTAGTTTTTCATTACAAACGCCACACAGAATTTTATTAAGAAAACGTGTCTTTTGGTCTTCTTTAAAAAAAAAAAAAAACAAATTTGAAGGGAAGAAAAGAAAGAAACTACACATTTTTGATGTTTTCATTAAAATTGCAAAGATAATTAAAGAATTTTTTTAAAGAAACACAATTACCAAAGATTTTTTTAAAAATGGCGTTAAAATAAAACAAAAATACAGAATATGGTTTAACAAAAAAAAGGAAATCATCTCCAATAGTCAGTCAACACAGCTGTGCTGTCACTGTGAGTCATGAACTGTCACACTCACACACACACACACACACACACACACACACACACACACACACACACACACACACACAGAGTTAATGTGATGTGGATGAAGCTGGGCCTGGCAGCTCTGTTTCAGATGTTTGCAGCTCTGTTTTTTTAGCTCTGTTTGCAGCTCTGTTTCAGATGTTTTATTTGTAAAAACCTTTGATTTGGGTTTTTGATGCCTTTTTTATTCGTTTGTTTCTTGGTTTTTAGTTTCTGGTAACTTTGTTGTTTGTGTTTGTAATCAGCTGTCTGTCTGATCCTCTGACCAGCTGCAGGCGTCACTGTGACTTTCCACCTGTTGGGTTTTTTCAGCAGGTATTTACACTCATTTGACAGTGAGCCTGTGGTTTTAAGGGTTAATAACAAAGTGTGTGTTTGTCTGAGACGATAATCTGTGAGAGGCAGCCGCCAACACGTCTCTCTGCACTTCTCACTGTTCTCACTTTAAGACTCAAGTCCCAGCACCCGTCCCGCCCCGTGCACCTGGTGTGCATGAATCAAGCGCTCCTCGGGGAGCTGAGTGAGGTCAGGGCACCGCGCCGACCGAAACGATGATGATGATGATGATGGTGATGATGATGGTGATGATGGTGATGATGATGAGGAGGATGATGAGGAGGGGGAGGAGGAGGAGGAGGAGGAGGAGGAGGAGGAGGAGGAGGAAGAGGAGGAGGAGGAGGAGGAAGAGGAGGAGGAGGAGGTGGAGGAGTGTGTGAAGTGAGCTCACTGGCCCAGATTTACCAGCATGACAAACCAGGAGAAACGAGGGGGGACATCGGAGCCATTCCTCCCAACAACTGTGTCATTAACACACACACACACACACACACACACACACACACACACACACACACACACACACACACACACACACACACACACACACCGTGTATGAATTGTCTCTGTGACCATTAAAATAAATATCAAGTTTAACCAAAAAACAAAAAGTCGTCATGGTGTTTAAATCATTTTGTGACTGACTGACACAATTTGTGTGTGTCTGCGTGTGTGTGTGCGTGCATGTGTGTGTGTTAGAGTTATTTCGGGGCGGTCTACTTTTAGCGTCCAGCTGGGACGGGGCTGTCAGAGCAGGGCCCAGTAGGCCAAGACGCCTAATTACAGCCTGCCGTCCTGCTCTCTTTACCAAAACACAGAGTCACCGCAGCGCCGCCCCGCCCGCTGACGCCGGCCTCCAGGTGAACACGGTGACCTCTGACCTCCTGGCTACCAGCTATGGCTACGTGAACATTAAAACCTGGAGCGTAAAGCTGAGTACCTTAAAAAGCGCTATAATACTATATATCAGTCCTATCTGTTATTATCTCTTATTATCTAATATTATGTAGCTTTAGTCCGATCATGAACTTTGATTATTAGTGATTTTCTGGAAAAATCAAGTCATTAAAAATAGAGAAAAAACTCAGACTTCACCTGATCTAAGAAAATATCATTTAACGGAGTACCATCACTCATCATCACATTTGTTTGCTGTTCAGACGTTTACTTTTTTGATTCTATCGCTTCTTTTCTTTCGGAGTTCCCGTTTGCAGCCGGACCTCACTGCCTTCAATCCAAATGAATCCGCATTTCTACCAGCCAGCAGGCTGATAGCCGTTTCCAGTTTATTATTATTTTATATCTCATGTTGCTTTTAATTTTGTAGTTTTCACATATATTCATTTATTTTTTCTGTATGTTTATATGTAATCTAGCTCGCTCTCCGTGGACAGCAGCTCACACACCATATCATTCCATATGGCTCTTGACATGGGATCAAAAACTGATATTTAATATGTGAATTAATGAAAAAGTTTCCTACCACTGACTGAACATGGACTTCTGACGCCATGTTTATGGATTCATGACCTCAAATCAGCAACTTTTGTTAGAAAAGAAAAGAAATAAAAATGGGACAAAATAACCAAATATATCGTTTTTTACTGTCAGCTGTCGACAGTTTTCATGATTTCTGACATTTCTGCCCTGAAACGCCGCGCAGACATCACAACTCGCCAACTCAGGGATCATCGGGATTTCCAAATTTCCCACTCGTGATCACGACTTTCATGACGTTCACTGCGTCAGAGTCAAGACCACCAGACCATCAGACCACAGGACCATCAGACCATCAGACCATCAGACCACAGGACCATCAGACCATCAGACCATCAGACCACCGGACCATCGGAACACCGGATCACCGGATCACCGGATCACCGGACCATCAGACCACCAGACCATCAGACCATCAGACCATCAGACCACCGGAACACCGGATCACCGGACCATCGGAGCACCGGATCACCGGATCACCGGACCATCAGAACACCCGACCATCGGAACATGGGTCCATCGGACCACCGGACCACCGGACCACCGGACCATCGGACCACTGGACCACCGGACCATCGGAACACCGGACCACCGGACCACCGGACCACCGGACCACCGGACCACCGGACCACCGGACCACCGGACCATCGGAACACCGGATCACCGGACCATCAGACCACCAGACCATCAGACCACCGGAACACCGGATCACCGGACCATCGGACCATTGGACCACCGGAGCACTGGATCACCGGACCATCAGAACAGCGGACCATCGGAACACGGGACCATCGGACCACCGGAACACCGGACCATTGGACCATCGGACTACCGGACCATCGGACCACTGGACCATCAGACCACCGGACCATCGGACCACCGGACCATCAGACCACCGGACCATCGGAACACCGGACCATCGGACCACTGGACCATCGGACCACCGGACCACCGGACCATCGGACCACCGGACCACCGGACCATCAGACCACCGGACCATCGGAACACCAGATCACCGGACCATCAGACCACCAAACCATCGGACCACCAAACCATCGGACCACCACACGATCAGAACATCAGACCATCACCATCACAGACCGCCAGCATGTGTCTGTAAATGGGTCAATGACAAAGTGCAGAGCCTCCAAAAAAGTATTTTTTAAAAGTTTTTTGGATATGAAAGTTTTTGACTCAATGTTTTTAAACATTAAAGTTTCATTTGTTAATTTTTTTCCAAAGTATTTAAATCATCTTTAAATCTAACAAGCCCAAAAATCAGCATCCAAATATATATTTTTTTAAATATCTATTTTTGGCCTTTTATTCTAAATGAAGTCTTTGATGAGCATCCCTGAGTGTCCTCATTATTTTGCATTTTTTATTTACAATCATTTAAGAATACTGCTTGTAGTTGCCGGGTATTTAGTATCTTTAGCATCTGACTTTATATTTAATGACAGAAAATAATGATACAAATTAATGCATTCAATACAATAGCTATTAACAACATAACTATCATCTATTTGTCACTTTAACTTATTATTTTTTAGTCTGAATGAATGTTTGCTGCTCGCACCACCTGCCGATCATCAGCTGTGCCGCCTGACAATGACAGGAAATATCTTTAATTTTTCTATCAAATACAAAGAAGTGTTTGATTTAACCGTCTCTATTCAAGTGAAAGTTGTGAACTGAACAAAAACGGGAACCATCAGCAGACCACATCAGGGGCAGCAACTTCAAAAGGCTGTTTCTGATCATAAAACCAGCATTTTCCAAAAAACACACTTCAGCTCCCGTCACTGAACCCTGCTCCGGAGTTTCAGTCACTTCCTGTGTTTCTATGCGGCGTCTGAGGAGCTTTTAGTCCAAATATCGCTCACTTCAGCTCCCTCACTGTTTCCAGCTCATGTGAAGATTAGGCAAATTAGACCAATAACGGATTAAAAACGCCCGTGCGCTTTTCAGACGGGATTTGGGAACAACAACACGTCCCGGCGGCGTTTCTTTGGGATTTACGGCTGTGAGACTGCGAGGTTTGCAAACATCAGAAATGTTGGACGCCGCTCTGTGTTTTTTTTACCTGCAGAAACTGTTTGGTTATTTTAATTTCAGACTGTTTGAACACCAATAAAGTCAAAACTCTGCTCTGCATCTTGATGCTTGTTAAAAAACAGCGACGGCTCACCAACGTCTTTTTCTGCTGTCAGAAGGGGATTTGATCGCAGCTTTAAAACCTCGACATCACCTGTTAACCAGGTAAACTACCTGCTGCACGAAAGACAAAATGACCCAAAAATAAGCCAGAAATTAGAAAAAAAAATCCAAGAAGTTTACCTGAAAATTAGTTACATTTCCAAAAACCTAAACAAAGAAAGAACTAAAGAGGGATTTCAAAAAATGTAATAATTCATATTATTACATGTTTAAAAATATAATTTTGCATTTTAAAAAAATGTATTTTAATTGGATTTTTCTTGATTAATCTCAATTATAGATGCATATAATCCATCCTAAACACAAATATTATTATATATTGAAGATTTTTTTATGCATTTAAATTAGTTACAGAAAAACAAACAACAAAAGCAACTTACTTCTTTTTTGTTCTTACTTTCAGGTAATTTTCCTATAACTATTTTATTTTTCCTCACAACTATTTGCTAATTTCTTGCAAATTTTTTGGCCACTTTCTATTAAGTTGCTTTTTTCCCCTTTTCCCATGTTTTTGAAAGAAATCAAGCCAATTTGATCAGGTTCCAAAGGGTTAATACAGACAGCGTTGGGGCATCTCTAGCTGAAGTGGGAGCTTTTGTAAATCCTGTACAAACTAAACTTTAAAAAGAGATCTTTAAATGGAGTCATTAGGAAACCCACATTCAGGCTGTGATGGAGCCTGACTCACCTGTAAACTCTCTCGTCCTCTTTTGATTGTGCACCACTGTGAAATATTTTCCCTTTACTGTCTTTATGTTACTTTTCTTGTTTTCTTTATTGTGAGTTGTTGTTATTCGTTAGATTTCACACTGCTAGTTCTGTAATTTACGTTGTTATCTTTGCACGAAGTCTGAAAATAATAAAAACTAGAAATAAAAAAAATCCTTAAAGGAGCTAACTAAAAGTTGAAATAAAAGTCCAATCCTAAAAGTTGAAGTGACAGCAGGTTTTCTGGGTGTATCGATGAAGTGTTTTTCCTGAGAATAACCGATCAGTCGTTGCCCTCGCCGCTCGCCGGCGCTCCTCCTACAGTAAACGCAGGAATGTCGACACCTTCTCTTATCAGGAGCTCTGACCGAGTCATGCCGAAGGCATCCAGTGTCACAACGCAACAAGTCAGAGCACAGCAAACACTGTGTGTACCCAGACCCTGTCCACACACACACACACACACACACACACACACACACACACACACACACACACACACACACACACACACACACACACACACACACACACACACACACACACACACACACACACACACACACACACACACACACACACACGGCAGCCTCCACTTCAGCCGCGTGCTGCAGGGTGTGTTATGACAAAGATATGAACTGCCTCACATTTCAGCACTTCATCTTCATCTCTCAAATGAAACAAAATCATCAATGTCAGTTTTGCCGGGAACCAAAAACTTCTTTTTCCTAAATCACCGCGTTTATCCGAGCTGAATTCATTCCGGCGAAAATATATATTTTGGGGATATTGTGAGATGAGCACTAACCTCTGATGCATTTGTTTTGTTTTGACCTTTCCTTATTTGGTTAGTTTCTTTAGCATGCCTTTGTTTATCGTACATTTTCATTATTAAAATGCCTTTTTTCATTCTTTTATACCGTTATTTTTCTTACACTTTGTTTATAATATCTTTCTTGTTTTTAAAATGCCCTTTTCTGTTTATTTAAACCTTTATTTGTTTACAATGCATTTATTTGTTTATAATACATTTTTTGTTTCAATAATACCATTTTTATACATTTTTTTTATTTCTCAAATTATTATTCATTGATAATAGATTTTTTGGATTTATTTGTTTATGCCTGTATTTGTTTATAATACTTTTGTTTTTAAAACCTAATTATCTTTGGTGTATTTTATACGTTTCGGCTGCATGACATACTCACGTACAGTCAGTGTATGACACTCAGCGGCTGGTGGTTGGCGCTCACAGTTTGTCTTCGGTTGTCATTGTTTTGATCGACAAACGGCAGAAATCAGACTGTATTTACAGTTTGTACAGAAAATACTATTTCTTTTGTCTATTTACTTTGTTTACATGATCACTAAAAAAACTTTCCAAATGTTTTATATCATCTGTG
The DNA here is from genome assembly GCF_026936395.1 of Plectropomus leopardus. NCBI lineage: Eukaryota > Metazoa > Chordata > Actinopteri > Perciformes > Serranidae > Plectropomus > Plectropomus leopardus. The sequence continues at coordinate 961,094 of NC_142189.1, read as the reverse complement.
CAAAGACTTTGACACGCTGCTGACCAGGAATAAGATTTATTTTGCCATTTATTGTTTGATTTATTGACATTATTTCGATAATCACTGTTTATACTGACATGAGATGGTCAAGTGCTTTGCTGTTTTTTAAGTTTGTTGAATTCTGACAATAAATCACAGTTTAAACCCTAATTTACTGTCTGGCTTCTTCAACTTTCACTTCAGGAGAAAAAAGAAATCAGCCTTCAAAGAAATAATGACTTTTGACTTTTATCTTAATGATAATGGATAAACTGATATACTAACACAGTTTGAACCTCTTCCATCCAACCACCGAGTACAAAAACTCAATCATTTTGGTTCAAAAACGACCGACTGAAAACAAATCCAACATCCAAAATCACAGTTTTCTCTGCTGTCATGAGACGCTGGAAACATCCACTCAGTCTAATCTGCTTCTTTCCTAAAGTCAGTAACACACCTGCTGTCTGAATTCAGCTGTTTTTATCTCTGTTACATCAGATATTATAGAAGGAAAGAAGGTCAATGTTTAACAGTCTGCAGGACATAAAAAACAGCAGGTGAGCTCCTTCAGCAGCTTTTAGCAGCAATCGGATTACAATATAAAGACAGTCATTATCAAAAAAATCCTAATCCAAACGCTCTCATTTCTGGACAATATGTCTCTTTTATTTTGTCCTCAGCTGCATTCACTTCTCCTTTCCTGAGCGCTGACTTCATGTCCACGATGAAAAGTTTCAACTTTCGAAACAAAAATAAACTCGTGACGACAGCAACAGTGAGCGAGGAGTTTAACGTGACCTTTGTGTTGGACTGGATAAGAAAAAGAAAATCTGCTGATTCATACAATTTTCAATATGGTAAGAAATATATATGTGTGTGTGTGTGTGTGTGTGTGTGTGTGTGTGTGTATATATATATATATATATATATATATATATATATATAAACAAAGCAAAGTTTACAAAACCCCAAAACCATTCTGAATGTAGTTTGTGATGAAAAAAAATCTGTGAACTAACTGCTGAGGTGTGCGACTGTACAGATTTAAAGCTGTGGCCCTCGTCGCTGCATGAGTCCTGCACCGGGGCCCTGCCCCGGGGCCCTGATCAGCACTAAGTCGGCTTTTTTTTGTTTTGAAACGTCTGTGAATATTAACCTCTGATTATCAGTTTCTCTCAGATGATGAGAAAACGAGCGAGCTTCATGCTGCCTTCGCGTGCTCTCAGATATGTCGTGTTTATGAACTATGAGCTCGTGAACAGCCCTCCAAAGTCGTCATTCTGAGTGGGAAACTGGGAAATCTTGATGGCACTGGAGTTGCCGAGTTGTGATGTTTGCGTGACGTTTCAGGGCAGCAGAAATCATTGAAACAGTGTCAACAACTGACAGTAAACAATGATACATTTGGTTATTTTGCTCCTTGTCGCTCTCATCTACTTATAATAGTTGCACATTTTAATATCTGCATCTGTGCTGAAACAAACTGTGAACTCTAAAGCAGCCAGGACAGTATAATAACACTGACAACAGCCAGTCAGCTGCTTATATCACACACACAAATATGCACAAATGTTTAAACTTTTTTCAATATGCACATGCTGCACATAACGCTGGTAAGATTCTCCACAATTCAATCGTCCAGGTAACTTTACTGTAACTGTGAGCACCCAAGAAGATGGTAATATTGGCAAAGTAAACAAGAAAGACGGGAAAAAAGAGATTAGTAGATGTAGAAAACCATTTTTTTACGCTTAGGAAATAGTTTCGTCATAATTATATATTTAAAATTATTTGACAGAATTATAATTTTTAAACATTTCTTCAAGTCATTTTTGCTTTAGTTTTTTATTGTCTCTCTCTCTTTGGCAAACTTTCTGGTAATTTTCTGGTACTTTTCAGATGTCTCGCTAACCTCTGAGTCATTTCTTCTTTATTTTGCTCATTACCTTCTTTCAGTATTTTTGAATTTAATAAAGCCAATAAACACAGATCTAAAAAGGTTAAATAAATCATTGGACTGTATTTTCCATCTTTGCTGAGCAACAGTTTTCAGATTTTCAAATAATAGCCAAAATTAAAGTTTAATTGAATCTGTCTATAATTTTATAATACATTTGATTATGCTGTCAGCAAAAAAAGCATTAAAAACATGAATTTGTAGTTTTCTTGAGGGATATTCAACAATAAGAGAAACGACTTTCTGCTTTGACAAAAGCTGTAAATATACATTTAATCATAATCATAATAATAATAATAATAATAATAATATACATTTACAATATTACATTTCACTGTAGAGTTTCTGTCTACTATGGTGCTCCTGACCTTTCTGTTCTCGTCCTGTGTGTGTGCTGCTCTCTGTAAACTGGTTCAGTTTAGATTATTTTGTTAAAAAGTGTTTTTTTACAGTTACCCTCCTGACAGCGCGGAGCTGGCGGCTAAGCTAACGGTACCTCCAGCACATTCCGCTGCCTGTGACCCGTTAGCTTAGCCACTTTGCCCGCTAAGTTAGAAACGATTACCGACACATTCACGTACGTTTAACATAAATTAAAACGTCAAAAGTGACAGTTAATAACAGAGAGGTAATAGATACTTTATATCGACGGTACACCGGGCAGCGTCCCCGGTTGTTGTTGTTCTCTGCTCTCGTGTTAGCTTAAATCCAGTGCTAACCAGACAGCGCCGTGAAGCTAACGGCTAAGCTAGCAGCTAACTAGCTCCAGTCGCCGCCTATTATTCCGCCGTCTGTGACCCGAGAGCTTCGCCGCTCCGCCCGCTGGGTCACAAACACTTGGTTAGCGACAAGTTGGCGTACAGGAAACACAATATAAAATATCAAAAGAGACCAATAAAGTGGCTCAAAAAGCGATCTCGGCTGTTGTTGTGGTGAGCTCGTGTTAGCCTAACTCGGCATTTAGTGCTGAGTGAACCGACAGGGCTGTGGAGCTAACGGCTAGGCTAACGGCTAACTAGCTTGTACGTATTTAATGAGTTTCTTTTTTATTTGGTTTTTGATTGTTTTGCATATGACAATAAGTTAAAATAAAGTCAATAAAATCATTCTTCTATTTTAAATTAGTTTTGGACAATCAAGTTTATTTTGAAACATTATAAAGACAATTTAAAGCTGTCTATTTAAGATATCAGTATTATAAGTTTAAGACAAAAATTAACTGTATAAATATTATATATTTAATAGTATTATTATTATTATTGCACTTTGCAGTTTGTTTTCTATAGTGTTGTTTTTGTTTTCCCATGAATGCACACAATATTTGTGTTCAATGTGCAAATTTACTACATCTACTTCATATTATTTAAAAAAAAAACTGTTTACATCATTTATTCACTTTGCAATGACTGTACACCCATCTGCCACCAATATATACAATCCTACTTCATATGTTATATCAACATTTTAATTTATGCACAATTTTATGACTGAGATTCTCATTTTTATTTGTTTTTCTTCTGTATATGTAGTTTATTGTTAATGTAGGTTATCTTGAACATGTTAAACATAATGTTTATATTCATATTGTTCTTCTTACTCATGTATGTTTCTAGTGTACATTCTAGTACACACATATTTTATATTTCTACCATTACATACTAGTTTTGTACTCCGCATTGTAGAATAAGGCACGTTTTATATTTTTACACTCTTCACACACTCAGCACATTGTTCATGTTTATAATTTTGAATATTCACGCATAAGTGTTTGTTATTATTCCCACATTTCTATTTTTTTTACACACTTTACACATTATACAATTTTAACATATTTGAATACTAGTGCTTTTTGTTTATTATTACTGTATCTTTTATATATTTTTACAAACTCAGCACATTCTACATATTTATTATTTAAAATATTTATATACTGAAGCAAATTATTTATTACTGTATTACTATTTTTAAAACATTTTCCACACATTACACATTTATGATTTTGAAATGTTTACATACTAGAGCTAATTGAGTATTATTCTTACTGTATTTCTATTTCTTATTTTTTACACACACTACACATTCAGCGTATTATACATTGTTTTTATTATTACCGTATTCGTATTTTATATATATTTGCATACTTTGTGCTGTTATTTATTTTTCACTTAATATAATTCTTATTTTTCCCGGGGATCAATAAAGTATGCCTGATTCTGATTTTATTAGCATTTAAAATTATCTTTAATCGTTATGCGTATGACAATAAATAATTTTAAACTTAAAAGAAAATCTGAAATGCTTTCCTAATACGGAAATATAAAATAAAATGCCAAAAGGAACTATTAAAGCTAAAATAAATTGGCTTTCGTGGATGTTGTTGTTCTTAGCTTTGGTTAGCCTCAATTAGCATTTAGCTACGCTGACAGCGCTGTGAAGCTAACGGCTAGGCTAACGGCTAAGTAGCTCCAGCCGAGCTAACGGTAACACCGGAGCGTTCCGCTATCCGTGACCCGTTAGCTTCGCCGCTTAGCCGGCTACATTACGAACATCTGACTGGCCGTAAACGTACGTTCATTTCACAGTAAAATGTTCGGAGGATTCGCTAATTTTCTCCAAACAGCAACATGTCTGTCTTTGTCCGGTTGCTGTCAGCTTGTGTCAGCCTGAAAGCAGCGTTCGGTGTTCGGGGTGTGCTAACCTGGAGCTCGGCCCTCTCCACCTCCCAGTGCGCCCTCTCCATCTCGAACCGGGCCCACTCGTGCTGGATGTAGTGCAGGATGCCGGGGATGGTGTACTGCTGCTGCGGCCGGGGCAGCTCGTCCGGCTGGTGCGGCACCATGACTCCTCCGCCGCCTGCTCCGATGGGCGGGTTGCTGCTGGTGCTCCCGGGCTGCTGCTGCTGCTGCTGCGGCGGTGGAGGCTGTCTCGGGGCGGCCGCTCCGACCCCTCCTCCGCCGGGGAGCTCATCCATGTTTTTTTTAGTTTTTTTTTTTTTTTTTTTTAGAAAAGTAGAAGGAAAGTCCCAGGCAGCTGCGCTCCGCTCACAGGATTGCCGTCCCCCCCTAAAGGCCCGTGTCCCCGCTCCGTGCCTGTGGAGCCGGCGCGGCCGCGGTGAGTGAGGCTGGCTGCCCCCGGAGCGCTGCGGTCGGTGCGTGCGGGCGGCTGATTGCGGGACGCGGTGTTTGTGTGTGGCTCTAACCGGCCGCCATTACTGCTCCCTCTCTCTCCCCGAGCCGATGACGGAGGGAGAACCCGGCCGCGCTGCATGACGGGAAAACAGCCGTCCTCCTGTCATCACATGAGAGACGTTCAGGACACCGACAGAGTGTAGGAATTATTCAATTCTACAATTCTACAATTTCATTTAGCAGACGCTTTTAGACTTAAGGAAAAAACCCTTAGTAAGTGCAAAAAGTGCTTCAGGTGTGATTGGTCACAGGTCTAGTGGCCCCCCCCTTTTTTTTTTTTTGGAAACCAAAGTAATAACCAGTAGCCATCTCAGCATCTGAGATTCAACATCTCAGTGTCACTACTTACGATGACAGTCAACATACAACATCACACAACTTTGTCAGTGCTAGATAATCATTAGGTGCTGGGTTTTGGACCTTCTGACTTAATTTACCCCAAAGGGCAAAGAGGAGAAGAGTCGGGTTATTCACACTCACCTGAGTCAACAACAACAGCAGTACTTGTACAACTACCAGTAGCATTAATAATACTACTGCTACTATTGATACTACTGCTACTACTACTACTACTACTACTACTACTACTACTACTAATACTACTACTGCTATTACTATTACTATTATACTACTAATAACAATAATAATAATGATGATGATGATTATTGTTTTGTATATAAATAAACTTTGCTGTACAAACTGCAAACAGACTTCCTCCTGTCGTCACATATGAGACGTTCAGGACACCTCGAGAGTGCAGAAATTATTTATACTGACCCGAGATGACGACAACACTGAAATACTACTAATAATACTAAAGTAACTAAATGTAAATGTAGAGGTCGGAGTTCCCCCAGTGTCCGTTAATAACACACAGAATCACTCTGCTCTTCGACTTTCACTTTGGACACTCAAGATATTTTATTTCACTCATCGTAAACACTATTTAGAGCCGTTCATATAAACATCAAAATGTATTATAAGTGAAAGACAACATTTAAATGTATAAATGTTAGAAATTCCTTTTGCATTTTGTTTTGGATTTAAAAATATTAAATATTTTTGTTTTCACCCTAATATTCCTTTAAAACTGTTCAATACACGTTCACTACATTTACATTTAATTCATATACATCTGATACGTTCCAGTTATTCTTATTATATATGTTAGTATTATATCAGTTTATTTGATTTGCGATTACCATTCACCCGTCTCCCACAAATTTATACCATTTAATTTCATATTTTAGGTGTATTATATCTTATCACAATAATAAGTATCTTCTATTCTGGTATTTTGATTATTGCTGTGTTTTATCTGAGATTCTCATTTTTAAATATGTGTTTTTTTTTCTTTTTAGACATTTTTATTAGCACCTAAAAAGTATCTTTAATTGTTGTGTATGACAAAAAAAAAAATAAGACTTGAAACTACAATAACTAAAAACTTGAAACTGAAATTCGGTCTGAACAATAAAATCCTACTCTGCTTTTTGTTTCTTCAACGCACCAGAAGACGACTCTACTGAGCATGCGTCAGAAATGCTAACAGCTCAGTTAGCTTCACGGTGCTGGAAGACTCTTGAACAGTTGAACTTTATTTTAAATTCAGTTTATTTTCGGAGCTTCTGCGCGCTTGAATGTTCACTGAGAGCAGCGGCTGAAACAGCAGTTAGCTGCTACTGTTGTTTTTACCTGCGTTATGATGGAGCTCATTTAGCTTCAGTTTAGCTTCATGCTAACAGCTGCCGGTAAGTTCAAAAACAAACGAACAAAATAAGGTCGTGACGTTAACCGACAAATTACGTCGTTTAACGGCCGCTCAGAGCCGTTATACCGTCTGTTTACCGGTTTTATTGCCGGTTGTAAACCGATCAGACGTGATAATGCGGCGTGCTGCCTTCAGGGGCTGCTCGGACACTCCGCCGCCGGTAACGGAAGCCGTGAAGTTGAAATTGTCCCAGACGGGCCGCAGAAATATCGCGGTACTTTTTGTTTAGCAATATCGTATCGGACGATAAAAGTATCGATACTTGTTTTATGTAAATCATTAATCTATTGACACCTGAGTAAAATGGCTTTAAAACACAAAACAAGGGAAGAAGGCAAAGAATAACTTAAGAAGAAATTGCAAATAAATGACCTGAAATTAAAAACAAAAAAGAAAGACAGAAAAGAAAAGTCAAAATGAGAAAATTACCTTTAAATTACTTTTTTTATTACGTTAAACAAAGTTAATAATTTTGTAACATAATAATAAATATAGTTTTATGGAGATTTTTCCCAAATGTCTAAAGTTTATTGACTCCAGTTTCTGCTCTGATTATTGTGTGTGTGTGTGTGTGTGTGTGTGTGTGTGTGTGTGTATGTGTGTGCGTGTGCGCGCAGCGGTGTGACGGCGGGATGATAAAGTTCGTGCTTATGGTGAACCGGCAGGGACAGACTCGTCTGTCCAGGTATTTCACACCTGTGGAGCTCAGCAGGAGGACGGCGCTGGAGGCCGACGTGGTCCGCTGCTGCCTGAGCCGCAAGAAAGACCAGGTCCCCAACTATCCGTCTGTCCATCTGTCCGTCTTTGTCTGTCTGTCTGTCTTTCCATCTGTCTGTGAGAAGTAAACCAGTTTTTTTCAGTATCTGATATTGACCTTGGCGGTGTGTCCCTGTCCTCTGTCCCTGTCCTCTGTCCTCTCCCAGTGTTCCTTTGTGGAGTACAAAGACTTCAAACTGGTTTACCGTCAATACGCGGCGCTCTACATCGTGGTCGGCGTCACGGACAGCGAGGTGAAAGACGCGCCTGCTCGACGTCACGTCACGTCACAAAGCTGCACGATAAGCTGCGACGTCTCTTAGATTCTCTTCTCGGACATTCATCTGCTGGATCTGATTTTGTGTTTTTCTTTTGTGTCTTTAATTTGATTTTATTTGCGGTTTTGTTGCTTTCATCGCTGCAGTAGTTTTTGTTTCTTTGTATTATTTTATATTCATATTTTGCGTCTTTTGTCCTTTGTGCTGATTGTAATTTGAGCTGGACGGCAGCAGACTTTTGTCTCGCTCACTGTTTGGCTTTCTGTTGTTGTATCACCGTCTTTATTTTTCAGTTATTTCATTTTTTGTCTTTAAATTTTGCGATTAAAAAAAAGGAAATCTTTTATCCTAAAATCACTCTGGGTGATGATCTTTCAGTGATTTTGGGGTTTGGTGCTGCAGGAACGTTTGAATCTGTGTGCTTTGTTTTTTTGTCTCCTCAGAACGAACTCTCCGTCTACGAGCTGGTTCATAACTTCGTGGAGGTTTTGGATAAATACTTCAGCCGCGTGGTGAGTTCACGCTGTGTCAGGAAACACGCTCGCGAAGGTTTCCAGCCGCGGCTGAGTTTGGGAATTTTGGAGAAGAAATTTGTTTTTTGGTTGGAAATCGTTCCTTTGCGTGATTTTTGATTTTGATTTTGACGGTGGTGAATAGACGTCTGAGTGGGGCTGAAGAGAATTTATTTTTGGGAAAAATGAGTAACAAATTATTATTAAAAAGATAGTAAAAAATAAATTTCTAAAAATGTTGTAACTTAATTTTAAATATGTAATTATAATAATTAGAAATGTAGTTTTTTTCCTAGGTTACATAAACTAATTCTCTTCATTTCCTTTGAGATTTTTTCTTTCCTCAGACGTTTTACTTTTTTAATTTTCTCTTTTTTCTTTGACATTTTTACCTAAATTTTAAAAAATTAAAAAAGTTTTGAAATCTTATTTCTTACAGTTTGAACTGAATGCACCAAAACACGGCTGATGTCTTTGTGTCTCTGATGTCTTTGTCTCTTTGTGTCTCCCCACAGAGCGAGCTGGACGTATCCTTTAACCCGACCAATCACAGCCGCTCCCTGTGAGCACCACTTCCTGTCTGAGCCCTGAACGTTTGTTTGTTTCTTTGACTGCTCGTCTTCAGATCATGTTCAATCTGGACCGAGTCCACATCATCCTGGATGAGATGATCCAGAACGGACACATCGTGGAGACCAACAAGAGCCGCGTCCTCGCACCGCTCGCCGCCCTCGACAAGATGGCAGACGGCTGAGGCTCGACAGGAAGTGATGTCAGACTGACATCATCAGCAGGAAATGACATTGTTTATATTTGTTTGATTATTTTTTGGGTCGAAATCCTTTGAATTTTTCTGCAGTAAAATGTTAAATTTGCAGCCTGATGTTTGTTTGTTTGTTTACTTTATCACTGCAGCTGATAAACAAACACGTGTCAAATGTAAATAAACGTAAATACTCGACAGGATTCAGACAGATTTTTACCAATAAATTCACGACTTTTCCAGGACTCCGAGGGATTTATTTTTGTCTTGTTACAATTTTTTTTTTAAATAAATGATTTTAGCTATTTTTCCCCAATAATCAATTTCTGGATTTTTTTTATGTGAAAATGTATTTCTATATAAACAATTATTTTTTGGTCAATTTTTAAACAAAAAAATAATGTTGGTGACTTGCTCATTTAAAAAAAAAAAAAAATCTGGTGATTTATTTATTTAATTTGGTGACTTTTTAAAAAGAAAAAAAAAGTTTGGTGATTTTTAAAGAAAAACAATTAGCAGTTTTTATTTTTTCTTAAAAAAAAAAATCATTATTTTTAAAGAGAACACACCCCCAGGCCCACTTCTGCCAAAAACAGATAAATAAATAAAATCTCACATCATTCATGAGAATGAGATGGAAACCTGAAAACCCGACGCCTCCGGCCGCGACGGCATGAAGAAATGTCAAGAAACGAGTTCGTCCGTGTGTAAATAACTTCAGTTTCATCAGCGGCTGCGGCGAGCAGCCGTCCACATACTTTTGGCCACAGACCACAGGACTCGGCCTTTACTTCATACTTTGCAAACATTTTAATGATTATTTTTTGGAGCATACACATTTGAAAATATCTGTTTACCTCAAACTGCAACTTGAGTTAAATAAATGTTTATAATAATATACAAAGAAAATACAAAGAGGGAGAGCAGAGCCGAATCTCTCGCACGCAACCAGTGTCTCTACGGCGCCATCCAGCCAAACAACTACACCAAACGCACTCTGACCTTTGACCCCTACAGCCGGTCAGAAACAACCCCGAACCCCCCCCCGAAAAAAGAAAACTGTCGCACACACACGGAAACAAAAAGCCAAAAAATAAAACGAAAGAAAAAGAAGAAGAAGCATGATTGTTTGAAGGAACCGAAACAGAAGCTACGAGTCAAACCAGGCACTAAACTGAGGAGGAGGAGGAGCAGGAGGAGCAGGAGGAGGAGGAGCAACACACACACACACACACACACACACACACACACACACACACACACACACAGCAGCAGCTCAGTGAGGAGGAGGAGGACGATGAAGCTTCAGGATGTGTCTCTTTATTCTGAGTCCTCCTCGTCGTCCTCCGGCTTCGCTCGTCAGTCGGGCGGCCGGTTCCGATCGGCCGGCTGATCCGTCGATCACGCTGCGGTGGCGGGCGGGCGGGGCGGGGCGGCGGTGACTTGAGGAGCATGCTCAGTGTGGTCGGAGGTCAGAGGTCAGTTGAGGTGGAAGCCTTTCTCCATGGTGGCGGCTAACAGACGCTCTCTCATGATGTCCTCGGAGGAATACTCCGGGAGCTTCAGGTAGTGCACGCACGTGTTGACCGACGGGTAACTCGAGTCCGTGGCGTCCACCTGCAGCCGACATCACACACACACACACACACACACACACACACACACACACACACACACACACACAGATATTTGATGAATTACTTTCATACATCTGCTGATGATTTTCTCCATTAACCCTTTAAGCTAATTTACTGGATTTCTGGCAAAAACAAAAGTACACAATCAGCAATGAAAAGACAACAAAATGTTACCAAAAACATTTTTACCACAAAGAAACAAAAACAAAACAAGAAAAAGAAATAAAAC